>NC_092859.1:71879138-71917299 GCF_032062135.1 Pyxicephalus adspersus
CATAGATTGATAGAAGGAGCAACCTTAAGCCCACCCTCCAAGTGGGTATGGTTTTACAACAAACCATTTCATTCTCCTTATTCTTTTTTTTAATTTTGCCCTGCAATTTTCTAGTGTCCTCGTTACTACTGGTACTGTACAGTAGCATGAGGTGACGCTCCAGCCAAACTAGATTGCACAGGTACTCCAGATCCTCAAGGATGGGACATTTGTAGGATTGCTGTGTCTGCCAGCACAGTCTCAAGAGTAGGAAGGAAACACCAAAAGTCAGGCCTTTAGAACAAGGAAAGCTGGACAGGGCTTTAGAAGGGCAACAACCCAGCCGACATCCTGTAGTGGGACCTGCGCTCACTGTGCAGTTTGGTTGCCAAATATATTGGCGAACGCATTTTTTGTTGAGTTAGATCTTACACTTGTTTTTTACTATATTTTGGGTGGTGAATCCAGAAATGACCCCAGTTTCTTGCTATCACATCCAGTTTTTACGATACAGGGTACCCTCAATTTTTGTCAAAAAACATACAAATTTGACATACAACGAAAAAATAATGAAATAATAACTTGAATGTACTGTTTATTTAAATTGAATTTGTTAATACAAGGGATTTATTGTTACTCTATAACATTTTTACAGTTTTTGAAAATTTGAGAATAAATTGGGTAAGTGATTAAGGTAAAACTTTAAGCTTATAGCTTTTCCTGGAGTGTTCAGTGTTAGGACAATCCTGCCAGATTCTCCAACAATAGTCAGTCATCATATGTACATCCCATCTACCCTGATACTGTCCTTCCATGACCTTCAAATCTTGGTGGAATTGTTCACCTTACTCATCATTGACTTCACCAAGGTTTTCCGGAAGTTAAAAAGACGGCTATGCAGAAAATGCATCTTGATGCTCATCTTGCAACCAAGCATATTGTAGCTCTCCAAGAGTTTCTGGACAATTTCTGTGTAATTATTTGCTTGTGTGTTTCCAAGAATTTCCTTAACAATGGCTTTGAATGATACCCAAGCATTCTTTTCGACTTCTGACATTGTCCTGATGAAATGTTCATCTTTCATGAGCTGCTGAATATGTGGACCATGTGCAGAGGCGGGGATATTATATTTTTTCCATCAACAAATGGCTCATGTAGAATGTTTGGATCACCTAATTTTAGGGCAGATCTTGGAGGCCAATTCCTTTCCACTCAATGCCTCCCACGAGCTCTGCTGTCCCACATGCACAGATAACAGGGATATTTGGTGTATCTGCGTTGCTGTCCAAGAAGGAAGCATACCATTTTAAGGTCAACACAGATGACCAAATTAGGTTGGTAATATTCCAACAACCCAATGACTCTCTTTATGTCTGCATATTCTTCACAAAGAGAAACTGAATGGCCAATTGGGACTGACCCAAATATATTGCCATATGCTATATTGAAGGAAAACACACTTTAAGCTCCGTTTTGAGCTATCGATGAATAGTCGCCATTCAGTTGAGTTTTAGTTTGGAATTTCCAATTCCTCCATTAAACCAGGTATGTTATGGCAATACACAAAGCCATTGTCAGTTCTGAAGTACTGCAGAAATGCAATTTTTCTGGTTCCTCTGATTCCTTTTTCAAGTAATGTTTTCTCACGCAGTCGTGAGTTCTGAAGCCTTCTTCAATAGTCCCAAACCACGTGCCAAATCACTCAACTCATGCTGATCAAATCCTTTGAGGTAGGAGTCCACCTCAATTTCAAACTCTTCATCATTGTTGTCACACATTATAAGCTGTGATAAAATTCATGCAAATTCATACACTGGGTATCAGTGCTGACAGCTAAGAACAGGCACCTGAGGTTGCAATTTGCATAGGCTCAGCAAAAATAAACAAGAATAGGTTGAAAAAACTGTCTGGTCTGATGAGTTCAGGTAGTAGGGTCAGAATTTGGGTGCAACAACATGAAACATGGATCCTTCCTGCCTTTTATCGATTGTTTAGGTAGCTGGTGGTGTAATGGTGTTGGGGATTTTTTTAGCACGCTTTGAACATCTTAGTACCTACAGAGCATGATTTAAATGCCACAACCTACCTTAGTCCTGTTGGTGACCATATCCATTCTTTTATGATGTACCTGTCTTGTACGTCACCCAAAACTCAAAATATTTCCCCTTTACTCAAGCCGCTTCATCTGTCACCAGATTTCAATCAATTAGAACACCTGTGGAATGTGGTGGAATATGAGATTTGTATCATAGATGTTCAACTGTGTAATGTTATCCTGTCAATATGGATCAAAATACCTGAGAAAGCTTCCAGCACTTGTGGGAACATTTTTTTAGGTAGTATGTCATTTTATTGTTAATAAGATGTATTTTATAGTCCTAAAACATGGTTTTAAAGCCCCTCGCCAACTTTTTAAGTTAATTCCAAAGCCCTTAATCATAGTATTGTCACTAAAAATGCCAAAGAGGGAAGGGGTGTCTAGATGTCCTATGGGAACAATGCCCAAAGTAACAATTAGTTAACTAATAATCAGGAAAGTTTGTTTAATTTTAAGTTTACCAACTTTTTGAGTTAATTGTAGAGCTTCTGAACATTGTAGAAACATGTCTGAAGTGAAATAAAATTGTTGGGTTTTCTGTAAATTAAAGTTAATTTGTAGGAAGGAAAACACCTGGCTTATTTGGTACTGTCCATAAGCATTTAATTACACCCCCCTAACCCTTTAGCAAATTCAAAACAATGAATGTTCGGGGTTTTAAAAAAAAAAAAAAACTTTTTTTTATAAAAAAAGAAGTAAATAAAAAATAAATCTCTATCACTAACATTCTCAATATCATAAACTATTTACGTTGAGTAGGTTGAGTTCCATAGTTTAGCTGGCAGAATTGACAAAAATGTTTGGGATCTTTTTTATATATAAGTGCGTCATTATTAAAGGGGAAATGCGTATTCATTACTAGGAGGTACTTTTATTATTTTGCCCAGACATGCATAAAGGTTTAATGAGGCTTAAAGCTGAGTTTCAGCCTTATCTTTCTTTTTTGAAAACTTGTAGATAGTATTTTTCGGTGCTTTAGGTGCTTAGGTGTGCTTTAAGTGCACACGGCACCCACCCGCACATGCATCACATGTCTGCTCCGCATCTGCATCCCCTGGCCCAGCGTCTCCAACATTCACACGCTGGGATGCGAGACCAGGAGACACAGATGCTGGGCATCACCAAGGGGAGTCAGATGCCAGCCTGGCATCACCAAGTGGACACAGATGCCGAGCCGGCATCGCTGGAGGTTCCCGCAGGGTTGTGAGGATAAGGTAAGCCCCAGGTGTGACTCGGGGTTACTGCTTTTTGTAATGAAATTTCACCCCCAGCCACACTTGGGATTACTGCCGGGGTGGGGGTTAATACAAATACAGTCTGTCAAGAAATTCCTGTGTGCTGATACAGTGTGTGAGAGATAATGCTGTGAGTTCCCTGTTCTTGCTGAATTTTACTGCTAAATTGTCAATCAAATCAATACCATCTGATATCAAAAGGTACTAAAAACTGTTTGGTAGACAAGCTCAGCATAGGGGTTGAGGGGTATGAAGCAACCCCTAAGTTTGCCCAGAGTTCAGTTTTATCAGAGGAGAGAGGGTAAGGCTTATTTTAGTAAATGTGAGAGAAAAAATGGATTACAAGCACACTATACTGTATAGCATACCTGCAGAATATGAGAACAGTTAGGCCTGTAACGTGCAAGGAAAAGGAGCATAGGAGAAGGCCAACATGACTGGGTAGTCAGAGAGCAGACAACACAGGGTTAAAACTAGTTTTGAAGCAAGCAAGATGAAGTTTTAAGGAGACGGAGGTAAAGGAGGGGTCAAGGAGTTAAAAAAGTCGATAAGAGGGAATGCTATGTGTCTTCCCTATGACACTGCACGTCACACTAAGTTTTAGTGAGGGATTTTTTTTTTTTGTTTTTTTTTTTTAAGTGAAACTCTCTTTTTTTTAAAAAAAAAAGGGTGCAGCTTCGCCCCTTAATTTTAGATTGCCTAGGCTTTTTTTGGGAAAAATAATTTGCCGATCTCACCCGTCTAGTGAGATCGTCAAGTTTTTTTCCAACCCATGTCACCCGATCTCGGGCCTGGGTCGGGTGACATAGAAAGAAGAATAGGGAAGAAGGGACAAAGATGGCAGCGCCCAGCACGCTGGCCCGCGGATGCATGCTGGGACGATGCGGGACTCGATGGAAGAGACCTCCTGTCGGAATCGAACTGCCCTGCAGTATTGAAGGTAAGTGGATTTTTTTGTTTTAGGCACTTTTGAGTTTAGTTCCTCTTTAAGGTGCAGACCCAAAAGGTGTAATGTAGTGTAAGTTGGGAACAATGTTGTTTATGTTTATTTGTTACTTTAATGGTTATTAAAATGTTGGTAATTAATTGGGTTTTTGTTTAATATTTGTTGACATTTGATTGTCATTATGTTTATATTTGTATTTGTTATTTATATAGTAAATGATTAACAATTGTTATAATAAAAGGCCTACAGGCCATTTTTCCAACACATTTTTGGCATTTGTTTTTGGGGGGTTTTGTAAAGGTGGGTAAAGGTTGTAAAGTAGGTAACAAAAAAAGGGGGTTTTGGGGTGGGGGAATAAAGTCTGCATTCTGTGGCAAAACTATGTTTTGCCACAGTCAAGTGTATGGTAAGGAGAATGACTGTTCTGTGCTGTGAGCAGTAGAAAGGTTATCCATGTCTTTTCTGCATTGAGACACCTGCTGTATTTTATTTGTCTCAAAAAATGGCATGGACTTGTACTCCTCCCCCTGGCCCCGAAGGATAGATTTATCTATCCATCACAGTGGCTAAGAAGAAGGATTGCATGATACAGGTTCAAGGTAATCTAAATAAGTACTAAGGGACATTTCACAATAGGAAGACAGAGAGGCTTGAGGGTACTTTTAAGGTGCCGATAAAAGTTTAGCTTTAATTGAGTAACCTAGAAAGATCAATATATAAATTGAACCTATACTTTGCTTTTATTAGGCATTGTGCCTGGCTTATTTCATTGCCTATACTTCCATTTCCTAACTTCTAGAAAAAATCCTGTACTTTTTACTTTAGGGAAATATAGGCTTGTAGAACTTCAGGCTGTTTTTGATGTTTACAATAAAGCAAACTTGGTATTAATAAGGGCAAAGCATTTGTTCACTTTAACACAGTAACGAAATATATAAGTTGGAGTTGGTATTTAAAAATATGAGACACTAGAAAAATTCTAAAACAGTGGTGGAGTAATGACTCAAGCATGGTTAGCTGAAAATGTAATACACCTTATGTTTTAATCAACAACCACATTGTTTTTGCATAATTTTGCTGAGTTTTCTGTGTAAAATTGCAGGTTTTTCACTATCACATCAACATGTTTGCTAAATGTCTTATCTGGGTTAATTATGCCATTAAACAGAAGAAAACAAAACTCTTGCATTCTGTTTACTCAGTGACATGATTGCTGTGGAAATTAGCTTATTAAGCTAAACATATTCTTGTTCTTCAGCTCCAGTGGGCTGATATCCATAAAGTATTCAATTATGCACTGGCATTTTTTTCTCTTCTTGCTGATTCCAACTTTCAGCCACGTGCTTCCTTCTTAAACATTCTGCCAGGAAGAAACTGTACTGCTTCAAATCATTATCTCACATCTGAAACTTTGGAACTTTGCACAATGAAATCTTGCTTCTATGTGAAATGGAGATGACAGGACTTTTTTGCACAGATCACAGACTTACCAGACTATAAAAGAGCTCCTTCCTTACATCCCTACATCAGATAATCATATTGATAATGTCCTGCTTTGATAGGTGGGTCATTATCTAAGATACAGCATGGTAATGTTCTCAATATAAAATTCTACAACATTGATAAACCCTGCTCAGTAGTAAATCCCAAATCATTTATGCTATTCAGACACAAAATAGTTTAGGAACTGACATTTCTAAATAGCTGAAATACCTGATATAGTTTTTTTATGCTTCCTTGTTCCTTGCATGTATCAGTATATTCACCATAAGGCAACCATTCATTTGTATTTATTGTAGCAGTGTAAGACATTGTCCAAGTGCATTTAGTGTTTATTATATTATCTCTGACGTGACTAAGGAAGATCCTTGCACATAAGGCCATTCTGGACGCACAGTAAATCACAGCGTTCTGCTGCTGGTTCAAACACTGTCCCAGCCTTTCCCATTCAAGTGATTGGGAGTGGTTGGCAATCATTTTTCCCAAAATAGACAAATTACTTTTGGCTGGTTGGTAGCTGTTTAGTCACAATTATTTAAAAGCTTAAGTACACATAAAAAAACATTGCCTGAAGTCCAAATCCTTTCTTGCTGTACTAATAATTTAAGTGTTCCTCCTTTGAAATGATTTACCATCATTTTCTATGTCTCCCATGTCGCAGACAGCAATGTAATCCTCATCTACTCACTTAAAGCCATTTTTGAACGTTACAGAAATAGAGCAATCTAAAAGGTTCTCTTTAGAGCTAAGAAGCACATACAAACATTCACATTGTTTCTATTCTAAAGCCCAATTTGGTAATTTGGTAATACCTGTATATGCATTTTTTAAAAAAAATATGCAAAAATAATATTGGCTGCAAAAATCTGAAGAAGCAGATATCCTTTCTACGAAACATGTTACTATATTAGGGTAGTCTCCCAGTATGAGAACTTTCTGGATAAAATACCCAAGGCTAATGCTTTATTCCTAGTTATTTTGTGTGGACTCAGCAGCTGTACTCAATATGGACAAGTGTTGAGTTTTTTGTATCATATTGTATCTTCCATGGATATGTTTGAAATTATGTAGTCATGTTTAATATAGGCAGTTTCAAATGCCTTAGAGATGTTCTGTATTTTGTAGGGATGAGCGAGCGAGCTTTTAAAACTTGATCTCGCAACGAATTCAGCTGTTCTCGGTTACCAAATTGTAAGCGAGAATGACCGGTGTAAATTTACCGGTCGAGCTCGAATTTAAAAAAAAAAAAAAACATGGGCAGCGCTGGCTGCATTCATTGATCAGCTCAGTGCGCGATTCCTGGCACTAGAGGTTAAATAGGGACAAGTCTCCCCATTCCTCAGCCAATCAGGGAGCACTAGAGGTTTTGAATGGGGAGACTCGTTCCCATTTAACCTCTAGTGCCAGGGGTCGCAAACAGGATTCGCAGGGCTGCAAGAATGATTGCAGCCCTGAGAATCCACTGCGATCCGCGGGCACTAGAGGTTAATTAAACTCTAGTGCTGGGGATCTTCTCAATGCCATGGCCGCATTCATTGAGAATTGTGTGCGATCCCTGGCACTAGAGGTTAATTACCATTTAGTGCTCCGGGGATCGCAAACAGGAGGATTCCCAGGGAATCCTGTGAATCCCCAGTGAATCCTCCTGTTATAATTTCCTCGGTCTTCCGATGGTTTCGCTAAATCTGTTTGCCGAAATTTTGCGGAACCATCGTAAGGTCGAGGAAATTTTCGCAGGAATGACAGAGGTGTTCTTGCTCATCCCTAGTATTTGTAAAAGTACAATGCAATTTAATACAATACATTCCATATGCTTACTGCTCCTTTCTTCTGGTGGACTCCTATAGAAGTTCACTGTGAATTTTAGAATGTAGAACTGGGTAAGAGTTGAAACTAGTCTAAAATCTGTTACCTGTAAAATCTGTTAATCTGTTGGTCGAATCTGGTACCAAGCACTGCAGTGTTGGGCAGGGAATTTTGTAGAGCGTAGAAGTACATATGTGCTTCTTACCATACATGCTGTAAACTAACATCGTTGCTTTGTCCTGTATGGACAAAAAATAAACAAAAGTCCTGTAAAGACTCAACTTAATCACAGAAACATTTCCATTTTTTTAAACTAGGCAAAACACCTAGATTTTTTAGTGTACAAAACTACTAATCCTAACTAACCCAGTGCAACTTGAATGAACTTTTGGTTGGGTGCTCAAGCATTAAGCATGGGTCATTTTATGACCCCTTTACTTTAGTCTACATGTCATCTGAGGAGTGGGGGTTAGGCTTGTTCTCATCAAGATTTAATAGGGTAAATGTGCATGGGGTGTGCATTATTTGAGGTAACCCCGGCCCCCTTTAATATAGTCCACTTGGTAAAATGCTTACTATCCTTACCCTTCCTAAGAAGTGTACTGCATGCTCCTGTCTGCCAGTGAACCACCTTTGCAAGGTAAATGCCCTAGCCCTTTTCTATTGAACCTGAGCAAGCACACAACAGCCTGAATTATTTTCATGAAAATTATTTTCGTGGAAAAACCATAGCATGGAAGCTGTTGATTGTGCTCCTGCTTCAGGATCGTATGATGTAAAGATGACTGATGGTCTTAAGTGTTGTTTGAGAAATCTCAAAGGTTCAGAGGAAAAGAAAAAGGTTATAATGGTGAGAGAGGAACCAACATCTCCTGTGCGGCTGCACAAACATGCTTTGCATGGATTTACGCTAAACGAAGCAGAAACAGGAAAAAGATAAAGAATTCCAAAGGGAAAAAATAAACTGGATGCAAAAGACAAGGAGATCATCCTTCTTCAAGCTAGCTTTAAAGAACAAATTGAAACACTGCAGAAAAGTTTAGCTACATCAAAAGCAGCTTTTAAATCTCTTAAAGAAAATAACTCTTTTTGAGGAGCCGAGGATGGTGAAGAGTGGGTCCCTTGGCCCAACCCTGATGTGGGAATATATGCAGAAACTGCTGCTAGCCCTTACACGCACCGGTGGTTCCCAGGTGACATCACGATCATCATCATCCTCATTTTCATCTAATTTTCCCTTGTTTGGTGAGAACAAGACCTCATGGCGAATCACAAGGCCATTCTCGCCTAAATGTTCAGTAAGCGAGAAAGGTCTTATTCGTCCCGAGATCGAACTCCTTGCTCGCTCATTTCTAGTCACTATACTAAACACAGTTTGGATGAAATCATAAGCATCCTTCATTTCAGGTTAATAAGTATACACTATCATAATAACAATAGAGAAAGACTTGGGTTGGATCCACAAGGCACAAGTTCATTTTTGTTTTCCTAATAGCTGCTTGTTTTAACTTTACAGTGATTGTGTGGCACTGATAATTGCATGTGGCTGTATCCAAGTTACAACAATAACAACGTTCTGACCAAATGAGCTCTATGTGTGAGACAAAGCCATGAAATGGTTTGGCTAAGGCGGAATGTTTGCTTACAATGTCTGTAAAATGTGAGCGTAAATGGGTACTTTGCATTTGGATCTGTGACTAATTTTCTTCTCAGCATATTTTTTCTGCTGTTTGTTTGCTATTTCAGCGATGAGATTTGGGCAATTAAATATCATACATTTCATGCCAAAACTGAAAGCTTGGATTAGAAGCAATGCTGAGAAATCTTTAAAAAGTATACAGTACAAAACAAACCCTCATACTTAAGAACATTAATAGCAAACATTTCATTTTGTGAAGTCTTTTAAACTTTCTATAGCATTTTCAGCCATAAAATGCCATGTAAGTATAATAAAACATGAGCACTTAAAGAAGTGTCAAAGAAGCTTGTCTAGGTTATGTCAAGTGACTGCATGTAGTGCTCATCAAGCAATTATTAAAGGTCAAGAAGGGCTATAAAGTGAACACTTGCTGTACTTTTGAGAAGCATTTAGTAACATTCACTAGGTATTTAGCAGAGTTTAAAGGCAGACATTGGGAATTTAGAAAGCAGTTTTTTATATGTTTGCAGATATGTAATGCAAAAAAACTCCTAGACTCCTATTCAGCACCAGAGGAAGATACATATATCTGTATGTGTTTAAAATTGTTTCCTACAGTCTAATTCCAGGATAGTTTTTAAAAGTAGCTCCTATTGCAGCTCTTACCTCCTTTCTGGCACTGTTCTGGGAAATAATACTTCTTAGCCACCTGGATACCCTCACTCACAGCTGGATCTAGGTCCCCAGTGACTGATGACAATCTCTGAGTGCAGGGCATCATGGATCCACCTTACCATTGTACCCTGTACACTGTAATGGTGCAGAGAACGGAGCTAATGTCATCACATTGGCACTTCTCTTTGCATTATTGGTAACTATTCCACCCCTATTCCCTTCCACTTGAAAAATTTGCAATCAGGCAGGGTTCCCTTCTGCAATAAAACATAGTCATCTTCCAGATTGCTCTGTTCAGCTGTCCAAATTGTCCAAAACTTCCCACTTCCCCTGCGGCTGCCAGTAGTGTTGGTCGAATAGCTCAGTGTTCGATTCTGGGGCTACTTGATCGAATAGCCCGATATTTTTTGGGTGATCAAACGCCGAATTCGAACACCATTAAAGTCTATGGGGGGGGTAGGTTCATCTGTATAAAAGTTTAACAATGTCATGTTTCAGACATGTAATGTCAAAACAGTGCTTTACAGGGGTTCCAAAGAGTCAAAAGGGAAAAAAAAATTCAGAACAAAACCTAGCCGTGTGCGGGCACTCCACAAACTATTTTAACACAGCCCTTTCTATCAACTGGACAAGCCAATCAGCCACCTAATGCATTCACAGAAATGTCCAGTACTGACCAGTGTAAGCTCAAGTAGACTTGGGCTGTCTGCTCCCCATTCTACAGAACAAAAGGAAATAAAGAAAAAGAGGATCATTAGAGGAGTATCACAATATTAAAATACTTTATGAAGTAGGTAATAGAAATATATACTACCAAAAATTTGATTTTTTTTAAGCCATTACTATGTGGAGTATCCATGTGTAGTGCAAGGGCCTGATGCACCCCGATTGTTCAATCTGGGGAGACCTCAGTAACATTGTTTTGTCTACCAAATGTAATGATGTTTGTTCTGTTGACAATATATGTTAATTGTACAATAAGAACATAAATTACACTTGCCAATAAAACACCTACTGCCATTAAAACATCCACAACTACTCACTCGCATGTGAGTGGGGTGTGGCAAACCTAAATATCATCAAGAGTGAAGCCTATACCCTTTATTTCTCTTCCCCATTCTACAGAGCATTATCTGTGTGCATGCCTGGTACTAAAAGTATTCTCCTGTCAACGTAACTGAGACAGGTGCATTCTTTGGGTAGTTTAGAGGTTCCAGAAAGTGTATGATAAAAACCTGGGTGACACATAAACCCTGGACTAGCACTTTACAGGGTAAAAATCCATGCTAATTTTTTAGTTTTATAATAAAATTACACATATCCAGACATATGATTGGAGCGTTTAATTCCTGAAGACATTAATCTACAGATTATTAATATTATTATTATATTATTAGGATTATATATAATAATATATTATATTTTTATAACAGCATGAAACCTTATCCAGGACTGAGGGAGACAAGTCAGGGGTGGACAGATAGATTTGAGTGTCATCAGATTGAAGACTTTTATTTGTTGAAATGTCATTATAAAGGAGATCATGCCAATGTTGGTTCCCTCTTTACATGCCTTTTTCAGTAATGAATAGGTTAATTTTGACTCTTTTTATGTCACTGGGGAAAGCTGAAGATAAAAACAGATTATCAACTTTTGGTTTTGTTTTATTTTTTGTTTGCATGTAATAGATTTCATGTACATCAAGACTGTTTTGTTATCTGTTGAATCAAGTCCATTGTTGTTGGTACAAATCTATCATTGTACCTTTGCTATCCTCTGTGTATCACTAAGCCTTTAAAAATATTTTACAGTCCGCAACTTCCTATTCACTATCTAAGTACAATGCAAAGGCTCAATGGATCAGAATAAACCTAACTGACCTATTTGTATACAATAGGGACTATTGATCACTTTCCAGACCTTTTCCTTTACTTGAATAAAAGTGCATTACAAAATGCTTGAATAATGATACTTTGTATTGTTGCTTGTTAAATATGGTCACATTGTGATACAATCACTTGCAATTACCACCATGCAGCTGGCTCTGAAATGCTACTCTAATAGTTTATTGTGTTTTAAATAGTTATGCCAATGGTAAATAATAATTAAAGATTTTCTAAATGGTTTAAGAAGCTATTTAAGGATAAGGTCCTGTTGTATTTATATTGTGCTTACTCTGGTAAGTGTCTGCATTATTGTCAGCGTAAGATACTTTGGAAGTAAGATCCTGATGGTAGTTGATGGTAGAAAAGTTGTAGACTCTAGAGTTTCTTCTTTAGGTTCTAGAGAACACAACATAGGAATTGAACTTCAAGCAAAAAGTGTTAGAGTTGTGTGATTTCCCCTTGCCAGACTCCCTATTAATGTCTGTCTTTCTTTTTCTTTCCACCCTCTTTTTGTTTTCACCTGTCTCTCCCTTGCTTCTCTGATCCCCTCTCCATATATAAAGTGGCTGTTCCTCTGTCTCCAAGTTTCTCCTGCTCTTCTGCAATAGACCAGTTCCCGTGTGAGTTCTGAACATGCGCTGTAAGTCTTCCTCTTTCACCCTGTTCTTGTTCCTGTGTCTAACTTTAATTGCTCGAAATGGTTGCATGTTTTGTGTGTTTATATTCCTTTACTGTAAATGTATCTATGTTTTCACTCATCATTGCTGTGTGTTTATGCTAGTATGATAAACCAATAAAAATAGGTCTAAAGGCTTTTCACTGAAGGTTACTAGTGAGCTCCATACCATATATGACCATGAGTGGACCTATAAGGGTAAATCTTCCAGGCCCAAGCTTTTAAAATGACAGTGATTGATTTACCACCAAAGAATGTTTGATGAAGGTCACTACTTTTTAAATAGACTGGTATCAGCCGCTTGCAGTCCCCATATGGGAGAGCTGAAGTATGAGAGGAAGAAGCAGTACAAAGAGATAATCTGTTCATGTTGTAATAACAAAAATGCTGATGGCATGAGAAATATTTTGTTAAGGCCTTGATTCAAATGCCAATACCAAACCAGATGTGATTCCCATATCTATCACCATAGTCTTTACCTATAGACAATCCCTTGCTCAGTCTCAGGAGGCTAGTTGCAAGTTCTCAGCACTCAGTTGCCCCCGGGCCTTGGGTACACAAAGAATCACCTCTGTGGGTACAAGGATAGTAAAAGCAATGAAAAAACAGCTACTTGCTAGAGGATTACAGGTAACAGCAAGGTTGTAAAACAAAGGAGTACACAGATCCCTTTCTTGGTGTGCCCTGCTGGAACTGGCGGGTAACATATCACCAACATAGACTATAGAGGCTATGCACACTGCAGGGACATGAAGGCTGCCTGTTGCTAGATGTCGCCATGAGACACAAGGGCGAGAACAGACAATATTCCATTTTATTTAGTGAGTTTCATTAGAACTCGTTACTCGTTGCTCGTTACTGAAACAAAAAATATTTGTGTTTAGTATAAATTCTTTGGTAAAATGATTTGATTTCTACAAAAAAAAGTTTATTATGCATTTTAACTTGAATCTATGAATAATCTAAAGGATACAATTTTATGTTTAGGTCTAAAAAATGACTTGATACATTTTGTTTTATTTATTCAGGTTACTATGAACTATTACATTGTCATTTGCAAGAAGTGACTGTGGTTTTAACCAAACATAGAATATTCACCTACAACAAATACGTTGTGAATTTCAGATTCACTTTTTAGTGAATGTTTTAGGTTTACACTTAGGTGTTTTAAACCTAATGTTTTAGGTTTAAAGCCAAAATCAATGTAAAACTTGAAAAACTGTAACCAGGGAGGTTCCTTATTGCATATGGAACAGATGGTGTTTGTAAAGCTATAAACATACTTGCCTAATCACCATTTTTCCTAAAACACCCGCTCACAAGTCTCGGGTGCTGCCATGTTCTTATTTTTTGTTTTCCCTATCTTCTGTAATCTTGATTGGCCAGGTGGGGATGGGAAGAGTTTATTCAGTCCTATCAGCCCACGAGAATGCTGGGATAACTGTTATATCCATGCATCATATGCTGAGCTGCACATGTGCATACAGGCAAGTGAGCATGTCTTGTTGCAGAACGCCTGTTCTTTCCTGCAATAAAGTCCTGCCTCCTTGCAAATATAGCTTTAATTTCATGCACTACAGGGTTTTTAGGGCCTAGCGCTGAAACAAACTTTAACACCACAATGATGGGAATGTTACTGCAACTGTACCTTTATGTTTCCCAGTTGTAGCATGTCATTGTTTTGGTGCAAACAGAAGAGCTTTAGCACTGCTCCAGAAATATGATCAAATGCTGCTGTCAGCCAGCAGTGCTCTAATCTGTTCCTTGTGTGCTGCAAAGGAAACTGTCAAGGCACTATGATGTCATTGTAAACTGTGCCTGACAGAGCACATTAGCAGCACACACGCAGCATGCTCTGGCTGACTAGTAGTTCCAGTTTTCATTTCCAGAAGCGGAGTCCAGCACTGGTGATCTCTAGTAGAGAAGATAATCAAATGCAGTTAAAACAGTATAATTTGTACATGCTGCAGTCGTATTTATGACTTAGATGTCATTTTTTTCACACATTTCAAATCTCCCCCTGACATATATCTAACTGTTGATAACACTGTTATTCGTCCCTCCCCTCAGGCACATTGTCTTGGCATCATCTTTGATTCTACCCTCTCATTTACCCCCCATATTCAGAACATTTCCAGGTCCTGTCACTTTTACCTGCACAACATCTCCAAAATCCGCCCCTACCTGTCCCATGAGACCACCAAATTCCGTTTACACGCTGTTATCTCTCATTTGAACTACTGTAATCTCCTTTTCTCTGGTATTCCACTAACCCGACTTGCTCCACAACAATCAATGACCTACTAATGGGTTCCTCACTCATAACCTCATCACACGCACAGCTTCAAGACTTTTCTAGGGCTGCCCAGACTCTCTGGAATGGTCTTCCTCATCCTATCTGACTTGTTCCTACTTTCTGCTCATTTAAAAGAGCTCTTAAAACCCATCTTTTCAAGCTTGCCTACCTGCCTTCTTTTGTCTCCTAAAACCCTCACTACTTACCCCCCATACCATATCCCCCCTCCTCTTGTGTGCAACTTCCCCAACTCAGATCTATTAAACTGTGCTTTTTTAAAAAAAAAAATGCTATATTTTGATAGAAAAAAACATTACTTTTAAATTTCCAAAATAAAATTGATTGTAAGTCAGAAGGGTAGGTAATTTTCCTAGTCTACTATTTTTCTACTTCCTGAAAATATTGATTGAAAAATAACCCACTGTGCATTGTCAAATGATATCCACTATCTATACATCTATAGACATATTCAGTGTCATTTTCCCATTGTATTGCATGGTAATTTTTCAAACAGCATTGTGCTTCACAACTATTACACATGTTATCAAATTCAAACTGTGAGTACCATGCAAACACACATACATTAGTTTTATGTGTGGTTTATGCTAGCACACAAAATTAACAACTCTAATGAAATTTGAACTTACTTGATGTATGGCATCATGGACAGGTGATATTACAAGGCTGGTAACTTCAGTAGATTCCTGGGTCTTATTAGATTGTATTTAGGAAGCAATTTTAGACATTTATTTAACTCTGCAAGTACCTTCAAATTTATTATAGACTAAGATACTATACTTATTTTACACATTTTATATTGATTTTTTTCATAAATAATATTTACCATTTTTAAAGATAAATAGGGCTTCTTACTATCATGACTGACTTGATGAATTTGCATTTGCCAAAATGCTATGTCTGTGCCCAGCTATGAGACCAGCCCTTTGAGAATTTGAATTATTGGTTGAGGCAACTATGGCAGAGATCCCCAGAGGCATGCTTTGAATGTAACATACGCAGAACATGTGCCAATAGGTAGATAAAAACAATACAATAAACACCCTTGGCATGTTACATTAGAAATTTAACAAATTTTATTAAACATTTTTGTTTTCCTTTTGGAAATGGTAAATCAATTGCTTTTGTTTCACTAGAATATTCAGGTTATGGCATTTAGATCAGGCTTATAATATGTACAGATCTGTGTGTGTGTGTACTGTCTACCCACGATAACTAGTAAAAGTTACCGTTACTAGTAACAAGTATGTCGTAGGGGGCCAAGATACAGTAACAAATTATAAATACATGTAACTAAGAAGAATGAAAATGCACAGTAAATACAGAGATTGTTAAAATAAAAACAGAAATTGGGGCTTTAAATGCATACAATGTATAGTTGAAAGATTTTTTCCAGCATGGTGAAGGTTAATTTCCATAGCTGTTTCCAAACTCCTACTCATTGCGTGGGATCATAGCTGATTATGGCAGATTTCCCCATCAGCCTTCTTTTATCTCTGTAGTCTCGGTGGGACCACCCTTCATAATAAAAATGTTTTTGCCCCTTTTATCAAACCCTATCACAAACATCACCCCTGGCAAAGCCAAGCTGCAACTACCATTTTACATAATATGTGCCGGAACTTCACCTTTGTGAGTGCTTATGAATAAGAATAATGACCTATGCAATCATACCTAGGTAATAAAAAATAAGCTTATAATAGAAATATGGGTTTTGCAGCATGCACGCTGAATATACTACATATGTCATTGAGTTACACCGGCATTTGAAGTGGGAAGCCCCACAAAGGCAATCACGTTGATCAGATTCAATCAGGAACAATAGTGTCACAGAGCAGCCTTGTCGTACTACACGCAACTCCTGCCAGTAACCATCCAGGTTTCCCTTCTGCATTTTCCTTTATTTTGTGCTCAACTTGTCAAGCATTGTGCTTCTCACAAAAGATCTATTCTTGCTGGCTTGTTTTTATTCTAAATAAAACCTGCAGAGGGGGCATAAAAAAACACATTGAATTCCCCCGTCAGGCATATGCATCCAGCATAGCTCTGAAAATAAGCTAAGAAAAAAATACATAAAGGAAGCACTGCTTTAAGTACGTTCTACACAAAAGGAGGCTTGCATACTGATCTGTTGTTTGTTGTATTTATGTTGAATAAAAAAGTACATAGAATTGTTTCTCAAGCAGCGTTTTAATTGATTCACAACCACATGATGGACAAATAACACGGCAATAAAATTAAACAGCAGTTGCCACTGTACCATGAATAAGTAATTGGGATCCAATATACATTTTGCAGAATTAGTACATGCTTAGATTAAAGAGGAACTAAACTGAAAACAAAAAAAAGTAGACTTTCGTTCTATCCCGCATGGCTGTCAAATTCATCGGGGAGTGTCTTTTATCAGGTCCCGCGTCGTCCCGGCATCCGTCCCCAAACCGGCGCGCCGGGCGGCACCATCTTCTCCTTTCTTCCTGGTTCTTCTTCCTACGTTACCTGACCCAGACAAAAGTTTGCTGATCTCACTGCGCATGCGCAAAAGGAGCACGCAGGAGCCTGCCGGGATGCATGACGTAGGTATCCGGGGAGGCTTTGCACTCCCATTCATTCAGGGAATTCGGGAATTAGGGGACAGTGCTGCACCCTTTAAAAAAAAAAAGAGGTTACATTTAAAAAAAAAAAACACAAAAGGGTTGTCTACTCTTTTATGTAAAGTAGGTATGCTTTAAGTCTGATTCTTTTGATTTTTGATTATTTTGAATGATAAGGAAAGTTGACAAGGAATCTTTCAGGAATAGATTTCTTTGATTAGCTAGTACTTTCACCTTTATTAGATGTTTGGAACAGTGATTGGAAGCAGACTTCACAAAATATCAGCCAATATTTTCATGATAAACAGGCCTTCACTTGTTAGCTACAGGTACAGTGGAACAATTCATCTTCACAATTTAAAATCTTCACAATTTTTTCACCATCTGTGTACCAGTGACGTAATTTCTTAAAATATACTAACAGTAAAAAGCGATAAACTGTGGACTCTTTTACAAAGTGCTTTGGTTTGCCTTTTCTATATCTGCTTGTGATTTTTGAGATGACAGCATAGGAAAGAATAAGTGGTAAGAAGACGTCAGATGAAATCAAGATGGCACTGAACTGCATTGGAAATAAAGCATCTATTTTATTTATGTTTTATTTCAAATTTTTACTGTCTTTTTGCACATGTTTGGTTCTGCTTTAGGAATATGTAAATAGCTGAATGTTCATAGGCTAACCACAATTCTACCGTAAGAACAATTGCTTTTATATAGAGTTATGATAACTGAGTGTTTTGATTGTATATTATTCCATGTGCCTAACAATTGTGAATATCTATGTAAACATAAAAAGAAATTCATTGTTGTCATTTTGCTGCATTTTACTGTTTGGTCCTAATGAACTATCCCAGACTGTGACTGTGACAGTGCTCATCTGGTTGTAGCTTGCTCCTCCTTCCAGTGGTACAGATGGCAGCGCCATTTTCTGAGCTATAACACTATCATTGTCATAGCTCTTTGAATGGTACTACCATATGTGCTGACAAATCAGCGAATGGTTTACAATCAGTGACTCCAGTGGACTATTGCCTACAATGGATATGGGTAAATATAATAAACATTTGGACAAGGACCAAAATATGATTTTATTACGTGTAGAAATGACAACTTCAGAGAAGAACTACATCTAATAAGAAACAATCAAATAAAAAAATATTAGTATATGACAACTAGCTGGTCTGTGGGTCTGTGTTCTTTTTAGAGATCTGTATTATTGATTAGCAATATATTTACACCTGGAAAAAGTGTAGAACAGCCATTAAAAGTAAGGTGTAGAACAGCCATTCTCAACATGAAGGAAACCATGAAAATGTTTTCAGCTATTAGGGAACCCCTGTTTATAATGTATTATTTTAACAGCTGATGGAACTTTAATATGAATGATAAATTGTTGGTATTAGAAAATGAGAAAAAAAAGGTTGTTCCACATGATAAAAACCCCTTCACTACACAAGGAAAATTGTAGGGGTTCCCTTCATTGGTGTTAAGTAAAAAAATGCCATCTTTTTTGGAGGTTATTGTTCCATTAGTTTCATAAGTTCCATTTTACATTATACTGATTGTAAAGCTACGTACACACGTCAGATTTTTATCGCCCGATAATCGGCATCGGCCAATTATCGGGCGAAAATCTGCCGTGTGTACAGTCGGTGTCGTCCATCGTCCGGACGACCGACCTGCCGGATCCACGGACGATGGACGACAGCCGATCCTAATGCAAGGGAAGGGGAGAGCGCGCAGCAGGGTGCCGCTCCGTCGCTCTCCCCCTTCCCTCTCCATAGAGTATGAACGGTGCTGTATGTACAGCACCGTTCATGCATCGTGCACTCCCTTGTCGTTGGAAAGGATCGTGAAAGATCCTTTCCAACGACAAAAATTGGAAGTGTGTACGCAGCTTTAGTGTAGTGAACCTTTACATTATTGCTGAGTGAAGTGTTATGTTGATGGTGTAAACATATTCCTTATCTTGGTGGTCAATGGAAGGATAAACCTTAAGCTGCGTACACACTTCCAATTTTTATCGTTGGTAAACGAACGACGAACGATCCTGCACGATATCTGCAAACGATCGTATGGCACCGATCCTGTACCTACAGATAACGACACGATCGTTCAAAGATATTGTACACACAATAGATGTGATCGTTTGAACGATACAGGAAGTGACGTGCACCACAGGAAGTGAGCGAACGTTCGTTCACCGCGCATGCTCAGACCATGGACGATCACTGAACGACCGTACACACAATAGATGGTCAACGATCGTCGTCCAATCCGATCCGCCGGTCCGGTCGTTCATTTCCAACGACTATCCTCGTTCGTCGGCGTCACTGGTTACTTTTTTTACGAACGATTTTTGGCCAATCGGTCGTTCGTCGTTGGAAGTGTGTACGCAGCTTTACACTGAAAGCAAACAGGAAAATGGTCCTTACCTTGGGACCTTGGTGGTCAGAGGGAAGAATGCCCCCTTACAATACAATAAATACAATGTAATATAAATACATTGGGAATCTTAAAAAAATCCAAATAGGCAAGAAACTCCAAGAAACCTATGGTGTAATGCTAGGATTTCACTGAACCCCTGAATTGAATCACATGTAGTAATGTACAGCAAACCTTATAAGAAAAAAAAATTAATTTATTTTGCTAATATTACGATGGTCTGGTAGTTGGTCATTTCAGATGCAAAAAGTCGTTTGACACTTTCATTCTGCACATATCAGCTTTCACCAGGTGGGTTAGTTGAAAATGATGACATTGACAAGAAAGAAGCTTACAAGGTAATGCTCCTTGAGAAAATCCTTTGAAGTTCTAGTTTTCTTGATCAGCTGCCAAGTGAACTGATAGAAAATATTGTAAAGCTTCTAAAACTTATTTAAAGGAAAAAAATATATATATCCTGGGTTACTGAAAAAAAGTGTGAGATATACTAAAAATGTTGCTCTTAGAAAGTAGAACTCTTAAATACCATTGCTGAATGTACATATCAAGCACTGCGGTGCACTCAAGGTTACTAGGTACTCCTCTGGGAGCAGTTTGTAGCCAACATTTACAGTTAATGCTATTAAACAAGACTTGCTGTTGCATTACACAGTTCATAGCATGCCAGGGATTTGCAATGTTTTGCTAGCAGTTGTTTACTTTCTATCTAAAAAAAACTGATTCCAGAGATAAGGCAATTACTGAGCCTGGTGTAAGATTTTGTAAAGAAGGCCACATGGTTTACTGATTTCTTTTTTATATGTTTCGATGCATAAAAATACTACAGGCAGTTTATCCATATTTTCTGTAAACCTAGGTACAAACTACAAATAGAGCAGATAAGTTGTTCTCCTCTTCTACCTGGTTAATTCTACGTAGTCATCAGGACAACTCACCTCAATGTGGCTTGTTACAAAATTAGAAAATTTGACAATTTTTGGGCCTTTATCAATTCAACAAATGAATTTGCTTCCTAATCATCGGGCATGTCTTCTATAATAGGACTATAATATGTAAAGATAAACACTATAATTGATTGAGGAAACTGATGTTCATACTAAACCACAACTCCATGACTGTGGCAAGACCCTTCCCACCAAAGAACTCCACACCTCCCCAAAAATAATTTAATTACACCGTAACAAATTATTGCTTAAATGACCCACAGGCCTTTTATTCCAAAATCTTAAATAGCCAATAAAAAAAAAAAAGAGTAACATTCACATGACATTAACATCAATATAACATCCCCAACAATCATAATCTGCAATTACCTCTTTTCTGGTTGCTAGTCCTCAAGGGCCTCCCCACTAACACTTAGGATCTGCACTACTATGATATTAATTCCAGCCAGCTCCGGGAACAATATCATTACTACTTGCAGCCCAACTAACATGTTGACCATTTTTATTAACCGTTTAGGAGGCTCCATACCCGGGTGGATCTCCTTACCCCACGACTTACCACTCCCAAAGGCATAATTCCCTCGAGAACTTCACTGGAAACCTCGACTACTATCCACTTGAAAAAGCCTACAACTCCAAATCAGGACAGGAGGGTGGGAACAACTTTTCTATACTCCTGTCCCTGCAATGATTGCCCATCCCCTTTGCTCTCTCCTTATATAACTGGCTCCATGCCTGACATTATTTTAAGAAATGGGAATCACATCATTTGTTTTTAGCTTCTGGCTGATGAAGTGAGGTTTTGTTAGGTAAGTGTAAAGTTAGGTAAAGTGTAACTTTAACTCAACGTTAAATACAATATTAAATGACATAAAGGTTTTTCTGTTTTACCTACAAATTAAGTTCAGTCAACCATTTTACTGACATAAACCTTTGCTAGTCAATAGCCATTCTGCTTCTTCCCAGTTAGAGGACTGTAGGCAGGATAATGACATAGGGAGTTGAATTGCTGAACCAGGAAGATGAATGTCTTAATTAGGAATTATTTGTGTGTGTCAGCTAATTAGTATTGTAGAAAATGCAATTATAACAATGAATGCATAGAATTACAAATACATTATCAAGGTAAAACAGTAAAAAAATGTGTTTTATTGTGTTTTATTTGTATATTAATAATATATATATAAATATATATGTAAAAAAAATCACATAATTTTAATTAGTACATTTAATGTTTTAATGAGAATATTGTGCTGTGATAAAAAACCATGCAAATCCAGGGCTGTCCTCAAATCCAGGGCTTGCATCTTCATTCCTAGGCTTATTGTACTATCCAATGCTGCCATCTTCCTAATTCCTTCTTCATGACATCTTGTGATCTTGCAGATAGGTCCACTTTAAAATAAACAGTTCAGCATTTATGATGGCACCAATTGGTATATTTCCAAAGACATATTGGAAGCAAACACTGAAGCCCTTTCTATGTTTTAAAAATCAATATCCATTATATAACATACCTTTCCAGTAGAAGGTAGAGTTTATTTTTTAATAGAATAATTTCTGATCAGTTTTAATGTTTTATTTAGTAGATTGATACAGATTTTAATAATTACAACGTTCACTTAACCCGTTTGCAATATCTCCAAGCAACCATTCAGCTTTTTTTAATTCAAGAGCCTGAAACAATGAAAATTAATAGCTGACTGGTCGCTAAAATCTTAATCCACATCACTGCTTTTGGGATGTTTTCCAGGAAGCACACCCTGCTACGCACTGTGAAATATCATAAATTGGTATTCCCTCCATATTTCATTGACCATACACTTCCTAACCATTTGGTACCCTTGTATAGCATGTTCCACCATATCCTGATCAGAAAAAATCTTTTTGCCACAGTTTCACATTGGAAACAGATAACGCTTTCGTGAAGGTAGGTAACAAATATGCATATAAGTTCAAATTATTTGGAGGGGACAGTAATAAGATATTATCAGAAGCATTAGGTTGTAGTGTTGCCGCATAGTTATTTACTATAGAACACAGATAGGCCATAAATTGGCTATAGTATAGCGGATGTAGTGCCCAGTTAGGAATGCCAAATTTAACCCTGAATTCTTCTGTTAAGGACATTCTAGTAGGGCGATCAGGATGAAACATATCCCCACACCGTTTCAGAACTTTTTGTTTCCATACGCTGAAGACTGCATATTCTTGAGCCTGCGGAAACATCGGATTACCACATATAGGCAAATATTGAGATAACATTATAGGCTCCCTAAATCTCTTCATTAATTCCTTCCTTCCATGTAATCACTGCATCTCTGATTAAAATATTATGACGTAGAGAGGGGGGAAAAGCTGATGATTACAATGTAATAATGCACATAGATTCAAAAGGAAATACTATTTCACTTTCCAATTGTATGTTGTAACAATAAGAGGTTTCCCTAATCCAGTCAACATAATGTCTGGATATACTATCCAGGTTTTATAACCTAATATTGGGGAATCCTACACCACCTTCGTTCTTGGGCAAATACAACTTTGTTAAATTTATTCTGGGGGGGTTTTATCATTCCACAAAAATTTCGTAAAAGTATTGTTGAGAGCAGTAACATTGGTGTGGGGTAACAACAGGGGCAGAATTTGCATAGGGTAAATTCTTAGAGCAACTTGGAAATCATCATCATTTTAAGTAAATGACAACAACCTATAAAAGAAAGGGGCAGAGTTCTTTTTGTATTTTAGCTATTAAAGGTGGGTAATTCAATTTATGGAACAAGGATGGCATACGACTAATTGGAAGCCCCAAATAAATTATATAATTCTTAGCCACTTTAAATGTAACATAATCACTCCAAATTTTCACCACCTTAGTGGACGTAGCTAAAGAGAGAATTTCACTTTTGTAAAAATGAATCTTTAGACCTGAAAAACTTCCAAATCTGGTAAACAGGTTTTGAAAAGCAATGCTATCTTTCTGAGGACTTGACGTAAATATCAAAATATTGTCAGCGAAAAACGCGGTTCTCATGAACTGGTATGCCATGTAGCAAGGGAGTGTTATCCATTTAGCGAACCAACAGCTCCAAAGCTAGATTGAAAAGGAGAGGGGACAGAGGACACCCCTGCCTGGTCCCTTTATAAAGAGCAAAAGGGGGATAAAAATCCTGGTGTATGTACTTTGGCTGTAGGACAAAAATAACAGCCCTGTACCCACATGATAGTGTATAGTGCACTCAAGTCCTCCACCAGATCATTTTTTAATGTCTTTTCACGTCTTTTTACAATTTTTCAAGGCAGAAATAGTCGCCTGAATTTGTGACGATGTGATTGGTGCAGTTAGAGCATCTACATCACTCTGCTGTAGTCGAGGTAATTTCACTTCCGAAAGGAAGGCAGCACCAGCTTGCTTATCGTCTAAAGATGAGGAATATAGAGTATGAAAACACTGTGCTAAATGATGGTTTACAACTTTGGGGTCAGTAGCCGTGTCTCCCGAGAGAATCTTTTACTTATGAATATGGGTTGGTTTATATGCAGTGGGGACCAGATTAGCCAACATTTTATCTGACTGTTTACTATACTTGAGGTAGTCCAAAGACTTATATTTGCACTTTAGTTGTTCATTTTTTAAAAGCCAAGAATTAAATTTACGTTTGGTGGCGTACCACGTTTGCTTATTAAGTGGAGGGGGATTGTCAGTTAACTCCCTTGTGCTATTCTGAGCTCTTGTTGCGCCTCAAGAAAATGAGAAAGGGCGGCTTTCTTTCTCTTTGCCATGAATGAGAATATTCTACCTCTTAGAAAAAACTTACTTGCCTCCCAGAAAAGAACAGGGTTGTCTCTATAAATATCATTATGTTGGACATAATCATACCATGCAGCGGTGAGAGCGTTTTGAAATTCTGAGTCCTTGGTCAAAAAGGAGGGTGAACACCAGGGAAAAAATTCCCCTTTTAGATATTTATAGGATTCAATTGGATATTCATTGGATCATCATAGTATGTATCTCAGGCAATTCTACCTTATACATCATAGCATTTGTACAAAACAAATAGTCTAAGCGTGCCTGGGAAAGATGGACCTGAGGAACAAATGTATACTGTCGTTCTAGTGGGTGGTGTTGTTTCGAAACATCATTCAAATGCATAGCATTGACAAAGTCAGAAAGCACAGTGCCACTTGCTAAGCGACCAACACCAGTAACCGAACGAGAGTATCGATCTTCAGGATCTGACATCACCGTATTAAAGTCGCCCCGTATAATTTTGTGAAGAGTAGAGTCCTGAACAAACTAGCGGGTTACCCCCTAGAAAAAGGATATCGATGGTGAGTTGGGCGCATACACATTATATAATACCACATCCTAATCATAATACTGAAAAAGAACTATTAAAATGCACCCTTCAGAATCCCTTTGAACAGCTTTAACTTTACCTGGAAACGATATATCAAAACAAGGGAAAAACACTGAGCAAACATCAAAGAAAAAACAGACAAATCAAATAAATGATTTTCCTTTTTTCCTCATGAAGTAAAAAAAAAATTAAAAGAATACATTTGTATACAAAAATAGCAAGATTATAGGTAGTGGGCTCATACCTCACGGAATGGGAATCATAAAAATGATTTCGAACAGGCACTTTAAGGCACTTTGGGACCTCTTCTGATTCATCTGGCCATAGAAAATAACCCAGGGCGTGGAATATCACGTATCTTCTTAGTAGATGAGTCTCCAATATTCCTGGACGGCTTGGGAGAGTAGACAGGAATTGAAGAAGGCTTGAAGAACGTGGTGGGGAGTGAATAGATGGTCCCGATGAGGTAGATGCTGCATCAGATAGCAATGTGTAGGCGAGCGTGAAACCCAGTTAATATAATGTTGAACATAATTGCTGGAAGCTTCGCCTTTTATGGGGGTACTTCTGCTGAATAATCTGCAGATACTAGTAATGTAGCTCCTTCAAATTGCAGATGGCGTTTGGTGTGAAAGGCTTGAAGAATCCGTCATCTGTCAGTGTAATGAGAATAGGCCACCATAACTGCTCTAGGGGCAGAGGCTTCTTTGCGTATGGGACCCAGTCGGTGCGCCCGTTCCACTCGGCAATCTACCTGGATCCCCAGTAGTTGTGGTATAATGGTGGCACATACCTCAGGGAGCTGTGATGGTTTGATGCCTTCTGGAATCCCTACAATTCACAGATTATTCAGACGAGACCTATTCTCCAGGTCCTCAATTTTTTCTTGCAGTGCCTGGGCTTTCACTTCCAAGGTAGATATAATTGACCTAGTGGAGGAGACATCATCCTCCACTAGGGTGATCTTCTGCTCAGCCGCCTTATTGCGCTAAGAGTGTTCACGCAGGTCATTCCGCAGGGATTGAATGCCTTTGTGGACCACTGCATCAATATCCTCCTGCAATGTGAGCTTCAGCAATTCAGCCACTGCGTCAGCGCTTCTAGCAGGGTGAGAAGAGTCCAAGCTGTCATCAGGGCTTGCTTGTGAGGAAGCAGAGACAGAGGCCTGTGGCCATCTTGGAAGGCCCAGGCCAATGCCTATCTTTTTTCCCAATGGGATTCTGGCTGTCTGTGGAAGAGGATCCAGGCACTGGTATCTTGTAGAGCTGTTGCGGGTGATGCGCGGGAGATACTGCCGGTTTTATATAGGGTATTCCTGGAGGTGAGCAGGAGCCTCTAGCCCAGCACCGCTTTTACATTTAAAAATACCTAGTATTCATACCACCAGGGAGGTTAAATAAAAAAAAAAGAAAATATTACCCTTTTATGTGAAGTAAAAAATTTGGCGATAGGTCCGCTTTAATTTCAAGTAAGCACCAAACTTGTTTGTGTAAAAAAAACAAGCGTTCTGCAGGAAAAAAAATATTCTACTAGTTTTCAAATTCTTTTCTTGCTGTCCACAGTTTAAAAGCAAGGATCAGAAACTTTTTTTGTCATTTTGGTTAGTATGGCAAATTGTTTTGTTTTGGCACAGTTATGTCAGTTTACACCACATGATCCTACCAACCACAGATATTAAGAAAAATTTGAATGTGCAGTGTTTCTGGGTAAGAGCCCACAGAAGGAAAGTCTATGTAATAGAAAAATAGATTAATTTCTCCATCTCTTGGTTCACTGTAGGAACAAACCTCTTTTCAACAACTAAACAGTGCTAAATGAACAGCATGGATATGATTTGCAATAAACATAAACTACATAACCCACCACTGCATGGCTCTGGACAACTGCTGTGATGCATATGCAAACAACTATCTATTCTGCTTGTCAGGTCTGCTGGGGAAGCTCAAGTGCATGTTAATGACTTAGCTCTCAGCAGGTACAAAAAGTTTTATTATGGTATATTTGCACAAATTTACAGCATGGTTGTGTACATGTATATTTTATGTGTATTCCTAAATGTAAGTGTAATGCTGTTAAAAGAGTAGGTTTGGCTGCTATTATCTCTCCACCAAATACATGCATATGAAAGGCATCTGCTCTTTTCAAAATATGTATTATAAATATGAAGCTATAAAGCATAGACACAGTAGAATAATTGTGCATTGTGCTTGAAAACAGTGGCAAAAAATAGTGGTAAAAACAAGCAGGTGTCAGGAAATAATATTGTGTCTGTAGAAACACAATCAATACCATACTGACACAACTAGAAACATGTCTGCAGAAAGGTACAATTTAATACTGTACTGATAATAACTAAAACATGTCAATTAGGACATGATCGGTATAGTGTTGGCATAACTGTGGAGATGCAATCTGTTACATTAATATTACACAAGTAGGTATACAAGATGTGTTGCAAAGACTCTATCATTACCATGCTGACGTATGCAACAACATGTGTGCAGGACTCATGGACTGATGGAAGTAATTATATGCCTGCAGATTACTGCACTGGCACAAATGAACACGTCTGACAATGGAGAATCAGTAGAGAAGAGAGAAGAAAGAATGTTTGCAGAGATACAATAGTAACTCTGCTCATTGTTCATGTTGCATCTTGAATCATTAAGATGTCAAAAGGGAGGTTATATTTTCCAGAAACAAAATACATCGAATTTGAAAGTCTTGCAACCGTAAGAAGTGTAAAGGTTTGTTATATAGTGGCAAGAATTTTGTATGCATTTTTGTATGGGGCAATATGGTGGCTCAGTGGTTAGCACTTTGGCCTTTGCAGCACTAGGTCCCAGGTTCGAATCTTGGCCAGGAAACGATCTGCATGGAGTTTACATGTTCTCTCCATGTTTGCGTGGGTTTCCTCGCACATTTCAAAAACATGCAGTTAGATTACTTGACCTTAGACTGTATTAAAGACATATGACTATGGTAGGGACATTAGATTGTGAGCCCCTTTGAGGGACAGCTAGTGACATGACTATGGACTTTGTGCATCGCAGTGTTATATGATAGCGCTATATAAATACTGTGTAATAATAGAAGGGAGAAGGACAAACAGGATGCTCCCTGGTGTGTCCTTCCTACCCTATTAGTAAATCAGTATCCTAATCATCCTCTAGGCCAACACTATTTAGTCTTCAACACCCAGCATCTTTGGGATGACCTCCAAGTAGGGATGATCCCTACATCCTTCTGACCCCTACATCCCAAGACCTGAGGAGAGACACTAATCTATCATAGACAGAACAGGAGGTGTCCCAAATATGTAACAGTTTCATTGCCATTGTGAGCCCCTAAGTCTACTGATTAGCTAAGTCACTAAACCATCATAGTACACAATGCCACAACTCTAGTACAATCAGTTAGGGCATGGTTGGGATACCCATAACAGAACTATCAAAGGACAATGAATCAGAATACTAAATCAGTATATTATATATTATACATTATTTTATTATATATTATATATAATATAATATTATATATTATATATAATATATATATATATTATATTATATATTATACATTATTTTGTTAGGTATACTAAAACACCGTTTATCACACTTCACCTGTACATGGTCATAGTAAATTAAATGTATCTAAATGTTTAATTATGAATATTAATAATATTATTAATGAGTTTCCTGCATTTAATATTATTATTATTAATATTAATAATAACAAACTGTATTTATAAAGCACCAAAATACATGTACATTAAATAAGGGTTGCGATGTACATTAAATAGGTGTTTCAAATGACAGACAGATCTAAACAATGACACAGGAGGAGAAGAAGACGCTGTCCAAAAGAGCTTGCAATCCAAGAGGTGGAGGAAGTAGCACACAATAGAATGAATAATATTTTATCAGTGTACAGAGTCATTCCATAGCCTATAAGGTTTATCTTACTGGTTAAAAGAAAATCCAGAAGAGGCTTTTCTATAATCCACATATTGCTGCATAAGAAAAGCATTATTGTCATAGACTTATTACAATATTTACTAGAAAAGCAGTCTAGAAATCACAATAATACCAGAGAATGATAAGAAAACCTTTTCCCACTCAATAGATTTTCAACATTTCTTAAAAGTAGCTATCTATCTTCAAAACATCATTGAGAAATTGGAGAACATTGTTATATGTAGTGACGTAGCAAGAATTGTAAAATATCTGAGGCAGAATGCCAGAAGTGTTAAATGTGATCAAACAGGTTCAAATAGATATGAATAACTAGCAACCAACCAGCCACCATTATACAGTATATCCTACTAGCAGTATGATTTTTTCATACAGATGTATCTGATACCTTTTCCAGGTACACCCCAATTTTCCCAGGATCCACACCCTAACAGTATAAACATATTTAACAAATTTTATACAGCCACTTACAGTGTAGTTCTGCCAACTCCATCATCCCCCCTTTCACTTTGTATTACCCCTAAAAGGGATCCAAATCTTTGACCTAGAAGATGTGTCCTGTCACTATCTAACCTGGTTCCCACAGAACTACTGCAGCACCTTCCAAAAGAAGGAACAGAGTGAATGCATCAAAATCATATTTCTACTGCTCACAGAATGTCCTATTTGAGTTTCCTAAAATATTAATCCCGAAGGCCTTTAAAAAGAGTGGTAATGTCAGGATAATATTTCTTATACTTTATTGGAAGCTGATTGTTAGAGTGTCCTGTTACTTTATACACTTAGAATTTGATTATAAAATAACTGACAAGAAGAAGCATTAGTATTACTTTTTCGAGCCTCATTCTTTTTCTGTGGTTTTTTAAGGGTACACCCAGATGCAGGGCCTTGTTTTACTGTTACACAGAATAAGTAATAACATTTTTACAGTGATGTATCAAGGGCAGAACAGGTCCACATGTGGGTGCAGGTAGTAAGGGGGTGTATTGTCTTTACACATGTTGTTGCCTCTGTAGTTGCCAGTAGTGTGGGCACAGAAGAGCTTCTCCTCTTGTCTGTCAGATGATTAAATATTGACAGCTATAGTCTTTTATGCTGTCTGTTAGAGAAAATTTCAGACTACTGGTATTAGTCTCATACTTTACATTGGTCATCCAGTGTGCCATTGCTTATTTCCTACTAACTCCTAAGTGTAAGGAAAACTGGTCCTCACAGTTACCTACAATGGAGGTGGATTCTTCCCTCACTGGTCACCAACATAGGTACACTTGTCTACTGACTACCATTTTAGAAAGCAATGCACTGACCACCAATTGGCCCCTAGTGTAAGAGGTGAGTTTTCTCCGAACCACCGATGTAAGCATTGACCAATATATTAAGTGGGGTATTTTTTCAAAAATAACTAACCTCCAAAATAGAAGGGAACTTTTACACAGACCACCAAGGAAGGGGTAAACCTCTCCATTAAACACCAATGTAAGAGGACACATTTCCACAGCTGATCAGTATAAAAGAACTTCTCTACAATGACTGTAAATGTAAGCAAGTACCTCCAAAGTGATGTAAGTAGACACTTATGAACTCACCAATAATATAAGGTGGCATGTTTATACAGACGACGAGGGGACATCACCAACACCAATGTGAGCAGGCATTCCGATAGTCTGAATCTTTAATCATTCAGGTTATAAAATAAAGTATATCACTTAAACTCCACATTTCTGTTATGTTTACAAAGCTCACTCTACATTATTCATTATCATAGTGTCTCAGTTAAATTATGGGTAAAATTATTCATTTCCTAAGCACACCATCAGTATTTGGCAGCCTCATGAATTTTGTCAACCATGAGTAAAACCTTTAGGCAGATCATTTCAGCCTCTGTTCCAGATGAGCAATTTGAAAATCATCCTTTCCACCACATTGGGATGTTGACATTAAGCACATGAAAAAAAAACCTTACAAAGAATGATCTTGTTGCCTTTTTGAGGAAACATTGACTGCAAGCAGTGAACACATTTGTTTTTCATTACAGTTGTACTTAATATATTACTTACAGGCAGATCTAGAGTAACTTAATGTATCCATTATTGACAAAATGGTTTTGAAGCAGAGCATCTGCTAGTGCAGGAAAATATGGCTGATAAGTTTGTAATTGAGTGTAACAGCTGTGCTCTTACAGGTTTTGTTAAAATAAAGTAGCACCATACAAAGAAATTGTTATCCCCAAAAAACACAAAAAACAATAACCTGTATGTAACTTCTGAAGAAGGAAATCACAAAGAGATGGGAGCATATCCAAATCAAGGTTTACTAATACCAATGTTTCAGTATCACCTTTCTTACAGTAACTAGTTTTATAGTAGGGATTGTTACAAATGGAAAGTTGGATGACATTGCTTAAAGCATTTGAGGGCAAACTGCAACTAATAACTACAATCGCTGATATGCTAGATGATGCACAGTATGACTATGAAAACTTCAGTTAACTAATTATCACAGTGTTTTTCAACCAGCTCTCCATGTAACCCTAGGGTTCCTCCAGAGGTTGCTAGGGAATCATTGGGCAATATGCAATTCGACCCTCTCGGTCAAATTTCAATTTAAGTGACACCAAAGGTGTGTAAAGGTGACATTCTGCCCACTAGCCAGCAATATAGGAGGCATTTTTCCTACTAATCACTATACTAATGTAATAGGAATGGTGTATATAGTAGCTATCGCAAGGGTTCCTCAAGACCTGAGAGATATTTCAAGGGTTCCTCCATGTTAAAAACATTGAGAAATGCTGAATTATCATCTGCTTTAGGGGTACATTCATTAGGCAGTATGGCCTTACCACAGCATACCACTACTCCAAAATAACAAAAGACTACTTCACAAATAATAAAGCCAAGCTTTTAGGTGTGTCTCGTGCAAACACAAACAGATAATCAAGAAGAGTGTCTGGCCTTTCTGTCAAGTAACCAGCAGCGTGAGAACCAACTCCCAAGGTATCACAAACTCATGCCTGCAGGTAATAATGGATTAAAATAAAGGGCATAATCCTGAGTAATGCTGCAGAGCATAAAGATGGTGTGTGTGGGGGTGGTGTGGGGGTTAGTTTTTCTTCTTTGTTCTTCATTATGAATCAGCCCACAGCAAGTGTCACTTAATTAGGGTATTATAGACATCAAGATTATAGACAGCAGACTATAGACAAACACATATTGTATATTTTTACCAATCAGTAAATTCACTTGAGAAAACCCTCACAGACCTCTGTAGCTGCATGCATTGTGAAGTATTTCAACACTGAAATCATTCAAGTAATTATCTTTGGTTCTGGCAGCTTTCTAATCTCTAATAGTAACATTGATTAGGTGCTCTAAGAGAGGGGATAAGGGTGAGCTGAGCTGACTTTAATAACTTTAGTGCTTCTGCTTTAAAACAGAAAAGGTCCCACTCCATTCATTAAGTTAAGAAGCATGAATAAGGATTAGATCCTTGAAAATCAAGTTAGCATTGCAGCCACCATATGTCTCCCCAAACAGGATCTCTTGACTTAGGGGCTAAGTGGGAATAGGTGAGAAAAAATTAACTCTGAGTTTTGATCTATCTGAAGCACTATTAGTAACACATTGCTTGCACACTTACTGGCTGATATAGGAGCTTTTTTTATACTTATGTGGGTCCCTAAAGACATTTAAATATTTATGATCATTTAAGTGCAAATATCATACCTCTGTAAATATGTGTAGAATTTGTTTAATTAAAACACAGATAGACAATAAATGATACAAGATAGGTAAGATGTGAATTGCTGTATACAATTTTGTAAATTACAGGAGAACAGTGATTGCATTATAGCTCCTAAAGAGCTCATCATCATGGGATAAGCAAGTAGACTGGCGGTGTAAAGAACTCCTTAGCCTCTGTAAATCCCTTTCCAGTCTGACTCACCGCTTTTACCTCATGAATTTATCTGAACATACCATTTGTAATTAAAGTTAGGACAGCCTGCTAAAATAAGCTGCAATAGTGAAGCTGTGATATTATATATTAAAAACAAAGCAAACAAGCCTTAAAGCTGAGGTTTAATTTGCTAATATTTTGCTTTTCTTGGTTTCTCCCTTCTCTCTTCATTACATGCCAATTATATTTGTAAACAGAACATTTGTGTTTGCATTTACATAAATTAATATATACCCAGGGAGAGATTTTTCAACTAAAGGAGGGTCCTACACTTATGTGTAAGTTTTTTTAAGTGTGCGTGGCCTGGTAATATATATAGAGTAGAGAAAGGAAAGACAGGTTTTTTGTGGCATTAAATTTGCTGATATATTCATTCAACATTTATATATTATAAAGAATACTCCTTGATTACCTAAAACATCAACTCTCCAAGAGTTTTCTCTCCTCTTCTGTAACAACCTCTCTTCTAACAACCATATTACACTCCCAAAATATCCCCTGAAGAAGCCTATCAGCGAAACGTGTCGATCTGAGACCGTTTCCTGCATATGATACATTCCTAGCTGTTTATGTATAGTTGACAGGGATCATCCGCATGACAAATTTATTGGGGATGTTTCTCTCTGCTTTTCTTTGAATGTATTTGAATATGATTTTCATTGATTTCACTGGTCAATAAACATTTTCTTGGCAAAACAGATTAAAAACATTTTAGGTTATGTTTCCAAATATGGTATTGGTTTTGCTTGATTGGCTCTAGTTTTTAAAATAAAGACCTCAATAATAACCTTATGTAAAACTAATGAAACATGAAAATTAGGCAAAATTGAACTAGATATGCCTACGTATACAAAATTAAATTTTTGAAATACTTAATGTTAATACATTCTCTATTCAGTATATTTACAGAACTAATCACAAAGATGTTATTGAAAAATTCCCTTTGTATGATTTCCTTTTATGCCAATAATCAGGACAATCACATTGAAGGCTTCAGCAGCAATCTGTCATCATGTGTCTATCTCATCTGCCCTGATACCTTTCTTCCACCAGCTTTAAATCTTGATGGAACCTCTCCCCTTGTTCCTCACTGAAATTGCCAAGGTTTTCTGTAAATTTTTGCAAATGGCTATGGAGATAGTATACCTTTAACCTCATAGTAGCACCCAAATTTTTAAAGTTTAAGAGCAAGTTTTGTACCAGTTCTTCAATATTTTGTGCTTTATGGTTACCCATGAAGTTCTTGACAACCATGACATAGCTGTGCCAGGCAGAAGCTGGGGTTTTTTAAAGATTCCTGCTTTTAATTTTTCAATCCAGGGAAGAATCTACAAATGTATTTGAAGCAATCAACATCCTTGTTCAGAGCTCTAACAAATTGCTTTATTAATCCCAACTTAATGTGTAATGGAGGGAGAATGATTTTTTCTTTGTCAACCATTGACTCGTTAATGATGTTCGCTGCACCTTTTATCATATTTTCACTTGGAGGCCATGTCACTTTTTTCCAGTGATCTTGCTTTGCTCTACTATCCCACAAGCAGTTTAAACATGGGTACTTTGTGTATCCACTTTGCCGTCCAAGTAGGAATTTCACCATTTTTAAATGAACACATATGGACCATTGGTGTTCATGATAGCAAAGCTTTTGTAAGACCGTTTTGATATTTTCATATTCTTCTTTAAGTTTTGTTGAGTGACCAATTGGAATTGATGCATAGCAGTTGCCATTATGCAGTAGAACAGATTTCAAACTTTGAGTGGAACTGTTTATGAAAAGCCTATGAAAAGTCTTCTGCTCTGTATTCTGGTACTCCCATATGGGCTAGTAGTCCAGGGATTTTACAACAGTACACAAAGTCTCCATCTGAAATATGGTAGGAGTGTCACCTCTCTTGTCCAGATCTTTCCTTTTAGCCTGGATGCTAAAAGTTCAGATGCTTGTATTGACAGACTTAGATCACGTTTTAAATCATTGAGCTCTTCTTGAGAGAACTGCTGGTTTGATGAAACACTTCCTTCATATTCACTCCCACTGCTAACTCCTGGATTACACTCCAAACCCTGTATATCCTCCATGTCAGATACAGGAATATCAGGGAGTGTACTGAACACTGGTATGGGAATATCAGCACCATGCGTCACAGGTCGTCTTGCTGATTCCAAATCAGGGTACTTGTATACCTGCTTGATGCTAAAATACGATTGTACCAAAAAAAAACAGCTTTCTCTATTCTTTTAATGTATTATCTCTAGATACTTTGGGGTTGGCAAAACACTGACATATAAAGGAGGAATGGTGTCACATGTTACAAAAAGATCTAGCTTCCTCTGGTGGTGTGAGCTGAATATAAACCAAAATTGTTTTTCCTATTTTTTTTAAATGACATGTTTTTTTAAAGATTTTCAACATGACCTAGTGGGGCTTCCCATTTAGTCATGTAGACATGTTTGATAAAAGGCACCACAGGTTCGGTGGTCAATATCCAGTAAATCTCTGACTAACGTAATGCTGGGATAGTGAGGCCAAATGGGTTCATTGAATCTAAAGAGGGACACTGGGCAGTATTGGGTACATAAACATTGCACAGCATAACTGCTGCATTATCCAACATACAGTACCTTGCAGTACCGTACCTTATACGGTATACCTGCCTTCTTGATCCATTAATGATTTGTGAAGAGTAAATGACACTCCCAAAGTATAAAAAGTATTGTTGCTCCTGCAGATTTCTTGCAATTAGTGGGGGCCATAAATACTTGTGGGTAATGGCGTCTCATGAATTTAAAAGTACCCAAGTTATCTAAGTGAGTTCCTTGAGGAAATGCAATATAAGCTTGTTGCCATCAGAGTTCCTGAAGTTTTAAACTGCGTTTGACATTGGGGTTGAGCCCTTTAACATTCAGAGAAACTAATCAAGTTATATTGGTTAGGAAAAGGTATTGTATCAAAAAGCACCAAAACCCATATGCCACCCCTATATCTACAAGGGCAATGGGTATTTGCTCGATGGATTTGATCCCTAGAGCCTAAAAGGAGATTTAGAAAAAAAACACATAGAAAAAGAAACAAAAATAGAGAAAACATAAAACTTTTAGAAAAGACAAATATACTGGCTAACGTGGGTAAGGGTGTCTGGTGCACCCAGCAGTTCCCAAGGGGTGGCAAAACTCCTGGGCCCAGAAAAATTCGGTGCAGCGGGGGCACCAAGGAAAGTCATGATGAACAGCCCAGCGGTTATCAGTACTGGCACGCATCCCTGCTTCAAATATGTAAAACACAAACCATGAACCATCAGTTTTGGGTGGTCACCTACCACATAACTAAGAGACCAAGGGTGGTGGAGCTGTTGCCCCTCCCCCCAGAGCCAACGCGGTGGGGGGCCCCAGCCCCCCCCCAACTTAGAGGCACACAACATTATACATATGCATTTTAAAACATCAGGCATTCTGTCAACATCAAACTGCAATATCAGCCAGGACAATCAATAAATAAGTAAAACTGCATTAAAATGGCTTATATTTTATAGTAACAAAAAGAAAATATCCCTCTAAAACATGGGGCTAGTGTGCGGCGAGCGTCCCTGTATAATGATAGGTAAGGCACAACATGTATAAAACACATTAACTTTTTTTTGCATATTAACAAACATCAAAAAAGAAAAATGTAAATATTTGTGGGGATAGTGCAGACCCACAACAGGGAAGTCCGCTAGGGCCGGTGGGATTTGTTGGCGATGCCACCATATCCCGCTGTAGGGAGTGCCTTTGTTTACAAACCTCCTGCCAGTTAGCAGGGAGGGGCCATTAGGATGGGCAGTGAATTCTATCCTGAAATGGTGGGGCAAGCGATGCCCAGGTTACAACAGAACTAGGGGAGATCCTCTGGGTGCTTCAGAATGGTTGATCTGCCGTCTTTCCGGGCTGTCAGGTTGAAGGGAATCCCCATTTGTAGGAAATAGATTGATCGCGAAGTAAGTTCAGTAGGGGTTGCAGCATACGACGACGTTGGAGAGTAGCCCATGAGACACCTGGGGACAGTTGGATGGTGGCACCATCAAAGTCTATGGACCTCATGTATCTAACAGAGTGCATGATGTCTTCCTTAACAGAAAGGTCACTTACTCTGCAGATGATGTCACGCAAGAAGGTGTACCCAGGGGTCGTGCAGCTTCTGCGGGCCCAGACCAATTTTAAAGACTTAGTGAAGTGGCGACCCAGGATATTGTTGAATATAGTCTAAGGAGTCTGCTGTATATTTGAGGGTTAAGTGGCCTCTGGCAGGCCTCTGACCCTGATATTGTTGCGGCGATCTCTATTATCTAGATCATTCACATATAGCTGTAAGTCCCGGATGATGGACGCCTGAGAGGTAAGTTGACCTTGTAGATGTGTAACTAGGGTCTTGGAAGATTGTCCACTCTGCCCCACTAGGTTATGCAGGTCCGTGCGCAAGGAGTGGATCTCCGCCCTGCACATTTCCCTGACCAAAAAATGAAAATTCTTTTTAGTAGGAATATGTTGGAGGTACTCTTGCCATGATACCTGCAGTGTGGATCTTAGGCCATTGATGTTGAGGTGGGAGGAGCTCGGCAGTGGTCCACGGAGGGACCCGCTCTAGAAGGGGCAATTCAACCCTGCTGTAATTGAAGCGTAGGAGGAGGAAGGGGTGCTGGCTGGTGAGGCAAAAAGCCAATGAGATTGTCCATCGCTCATAACGGAAATACCCGGCGTAGGTTTACTCTGTGATCCAGGTCCAGGTGGGGATCTGGAGTTCTGGCGCTTGCATCAATGTCATGGCTGTCTTTGTCGAAAGAGGTGTGGGGGAACTGTGGTGGAGGTGCCAGGGGAATTCCTGGTGTTCTTGTTGGGGAAATCACCCTGTGGTTTAATGCCTATAAGGCTGGCCACTGAAGAGTTAAAAGTCAGGCCGGTATCAGAGCAGGTTTAATGTGCAGCCATCCATGCTGCTGTCCAGACCACGCCCCCCAAAATTAACGTTCTAATTGCATTTTGAGGGGAAAATATAATCTTGGTTTATACTATAGTAAATATTAGTAGCAGGTTGAGCCACACCACTATAACATTTTTCTGCATTCAATAAAACTTTATTTGTACAAAATCAATGACCAATTTTA
>NC_092859.1:71917464-71934698 GCF_032062135.1 Pyxicephalus adspersus
TGCTGACCTTGTATTACATATACATTCAATGTAGTCATGTGTTTGCCTAGCAGGTGAAAGTTAAATAAATGGAGTGCAAAGGTAATGCTATTGACAAGAAAGTATAATTACCTTGTCTTCGTAAAACAGTCTATTTTAACATTATTCATTGTTTTCCATAAACTAACCAAGAACAATAGGTCCATATATATAGTAAAAGTATAAAAGGTATCTCTTGGCAGAGAACAAGCAAAAAGGCTTCTTGCTTCCATTCTGTAATTGCCTGTGTATCATAATTACTGGGCTCTGCTCTACGGGCCAACCATAATCACACAAAGCACGCCATTAACAAACTACAAAAGTAACATACATAATACAGCTACCCACTCATTCTGGATTGCTGCCATATACATTGAGGTAAAAAGGCATTAATTACAAAAAGTATAAGGTGATTCAATTAGGAAAATAAATGTTGGGAGTTGAAAAACACTTTGTAGTGGCACCATTAGCCTTGCTTTTTAATGTTCCTTGTAATTACCAGTAAAATACAGTGTTAAAATTTCCATATAAAAGAAAAATAACAGCATGGCAATTTTGTTAGTGTGTAAACAGCCTTGATGTGATAAAGATATATTGTGTATTTATAAAAACAGTGTTTGGGAAATCACTCAGTAGGATTGCACAATTGAGGTGCCCACAGCCACTATAGTTTGGTTGGAAACATGGGCATCATCCAGCCACCCTAGGGGACTGTAGAGAGTAGAGATTTTTTGCTTGCCATAAAGTAAATATTACAGAATTATTAGAGCTATGATTGCCATCTTGTTTTCAAGGGGTTGACCCTCCAACATGACCTATTCTATGGGATACAAAATGCTGCACTCCTGGCATTCGCCAATAGTTTTTTCAAACAATATATTTTTTTTTTTTAGGTGATTCAATTTTTTTTAGTTTACTGGTTAGCCTAAATTGTCATCAATATAAATCAAATGTTTAGCACTAGATTTAAATTGGAACTGTCATGACACTTATCTTTATAGATAGAAAGCTGTCGATCCTGGTCCAATTGGTCTCTCCCCGTCCTGTCTTTCTTCTGCTTCACTGCAGGCTGGACACTGGGTGCCACCATCTTCTTCTGCCTTCTTTCTTCTACTTGTGACATCACCCGATCTTACACTGCGCAGGAGTGAGATCGGGTGATGCGACTTCCTGTAAATGTTACAAAAGGGCCAACCTTATTGCGTATACATGAGATCCGCACTTTTTTCCAGCAGTCTGCAGCCTCCTTGGATACATGACATATCCCTGGAGTCTGTGGGTTCCCTTTCAGTCTTCACCACTGCGGCAGTGAGGATGGAAGGGGAAGGGTTATGCCCTTCAAATGAAGAAAAGGTTAAAAAAAAAAAAAAAAATTCACATTATATAAAAGGGTTGGCCACCCTTTAATATAGTGTAACAAATCTGATGATGGGTCTGCTTTAAGTGGCTCTAAACTCAAAAAGTGAAAATTTTTAAATCGCTTTAGAGAGTTATAAATTCTTTGCATTTGGAATGATCAATCTGCCACTCAAATAATAAAGTTCTGCCCTAGAAAAAGAAATGTATTCAGCATTTAAAGTCTGAACATCCTTGTCTATCAGTGGCAGTGTACTAATTTACTTCCTCTTTGCTTAGCTCATATATTATTATTATCTTGGTTTGGTTTTGTATCATACTTGTGTCAGGAAAATATATACAAATTTATTTCAGAAAGTGCATACACATGTTCAGTTTATTTATGTTCAGCTAGTCTTAAGGTGACCACAGTTGTCTAGGATTAGCAATAAATGCAAAATCTATGGTGTGTTCTTGTTAGCTTCCTCTGATTTCCAAACTCTGGGTATTCAGTTACTCAAACAGCAACTTGACTTTTTGCACCCTTGTCCACCTTTTATACACACCTTTATTGGCCACCAAATGCAATGGGCCAATTTACTGATCAAATTAAAGGTGCAGGATTGGGAGACAGGCCAGGCCATTCACCTTTTGGTGTTATTCCCATACCAGTACAATCCAGATCTCTTGAATTGATGAAATTAACTTGGTGATATGAGCAGGCACCTAGAAATACTTTCTCCAAAGCCACTATACCAGGTTCACCTTCTCAATATGTTGTCAAGACCACCTATTATTTTTACCATCATAGATAAATGCATGCTCTCTCCAAAGTCTTTTAGAATTATTATTTTCTCCTCTCTGATTTTTATTCTGTGAAATATGTTACCTCTTGCATTTTTCCTTTGTTTGTGCTCAGCAATCTATCAGTACCTGAGAGTATAGAGATGTCTTAAGCTGGATTCAGGGATTTCAGTCAGCTGCAACAGACAATAAATTCAAATATATTGAAAAGTTAATTATCATGAGAGCCAATTACTATCCTAAACAACATTTTCTATTGGATTCATATGTTGCACTCATCTCCCATAGTCCTCAGAGTCTGAAGAGCTCCTCTTTTACTCTGTAACAAACAAGACAGCGCTAATTGTCAAAATATTTAGTAGAATCAAGAAAAGTAGGGCCAGGAACTACTATTCAAACACATAAAAAAATAAAAAAATGTCAAAGTTTTTTTTTTTTTTTCTTATTCAGGCATCTTATCCACACTCCAATGCGGCAGTTCTAGTCAGCTCCTGTTCCGGGTTCAGGGGCACTAATCATCCATAAACTCATCTCTTGAAAGCCAAAGGTGTCAACAACACATCCTCTGGAGGTTCATCATTGGGTTAGACAATGCTGCAGAAAACAGAACCCATATTATAACATGTCCATTGTCCTCTGCATTATAGGGGCAGGTACCCATGGCAGCTCCTAAAAGGTTGCTTTTGCTTGTGAAAGTATTTAACATTATATTTTACACCAACTTTACAGAAAGTTAGGGAAATCCTAACAGAGGCTCCAACTCTTCTCCATTATTTTCAAAATTCACTAAAGTTTTTAACTTTAGTATAAAAATAAAATATCATTGTTATTTCTTTGTTATCATATGCTGTCCCTCTTCCTAGGAGAGTTATCTTTACTATGTAACTGCTAGTTAAAATAATAACACAGATCTAAAATAATAAGATGTTTATTATTAGAGAAAGGATTAACAATTATACTATAAATTATCTAAGAGAAGTTACAGAGAAGTTACATTGACAAAGCAAAGTAATACATAGTGTAGAAAGTCCATCCTTTTTATTCTGTAACTTGACTGGGCTCAAAAAAAAGAAAAAGTTTGGCTCTGTGCAGTAGCCATAACCAGGACCCCATGTCACATTCAACCATATCCATGGGTCCACCCCTCACTAAGGTGTCCTCCAAATCCCACTTTCAGAATCTTCTGTTGATATCCTCCAGCAGATCGCACTGGTGTCCTGTCCCCTGACTCATTTGACTAGTTAGTCAAAACTTCTCTGAGGGTCATAGGAAAGTTTGGATGTCTATAAACCAGGTAGGATAACCAGAGATATTTTTGGTGTAGATTCTTCAATTTTCAACCCCCATCAATTACAACTGGTATAGCACTATGGTGTTATCCTCTATTCTGGCTGCTTGGTTAAAACCTCTAGCTGAGTCATTCCGCTAGACACAAGCTCAGCATGGTTTTTTCTGGAAATCTGGCATCACAATAATTCATGAAAAATCAGTGGCCTAAAGTTTCTAGAAAACTTGAAAGTTGATCTCCAGGTGAGTATTAATGTTCATCCACCACCTCTGCCTTCTATTCCCCTCCAATATTATTAATTGCCCTTAGAGGTCTTCTAAGGTCATGAAGGCCATCTAGACCTAGTAGCTGACATTATAAGCAGTGAATGCATACTATATTTTTTTTGTAAGTGATACATACTCCTTCATCATCAAGAGCACCCATTCAGGTGTGTCTCCACTTCCTGATGATGAAAAAGACAGACATTCCCTACCACATCACATGAGTGACAGGGGAGTGGTTATCTATGGATGCCCACTAGGGTAAAAAAAATAGCCAAAATAAAGAACAAAATGTTTATTTACAGAGATGCTGGCTGTATCAAAATATGAATCAAAGAAAGAGTAACCTCATTTATATTTTACCTTTTTTGTTTAATAGATTGTAAAGAAAATAAAAAATAAAATTGAAGTATAACTCCAACCTAGTTGGAGAAATCCTAGTTTGTACATAAATGTATAAAATATATATTATAATAGTCTTACAATGGAAATGTAAACATTCGCTCAGATCCAGAAGGGGTATATGTGTGTGAGAAGTAAACTAGGTAATGGCATCTAAAAAAAAGACTTTACATCAAAATGCACTATGCAGGAGCATGTTCATATATGATATGGGATCCTCAGCATTCTCAGTATTTCACGGAAAGTCCTCCGACATTACCCTGGCCCACAGGCAACATATGGGTAAAAAGGTAAGTATAGCATTTTTGTTTCTAAAAAAATTTCTCTGTATGCTAAACAATTCAAAAATAGAATATAATAATAAATTGACTTTTATTGTACATAAAGGGAATTATAATAGTCATCATCCTAGAACATGCAATAACACAACAACAGAATGGGAAAGGCATTTTGTCATGTCCTATGCCTTTGAGCCAAAAAGTTTGTATGATTTATATTTAATTTGTCTGCTTTTTATATTGCGTTTATGATGTACTGATTCTGCATTAGCAAAATACATAGTAAACAATACCGATCTAAAAGCTGCCTGATGTAAAGTAAACAGTATTGGAGATAATAGGATAAGAAAATTAATGCAGAAATCCGATGAACTGGCAATTTGCACATTTATTTTCCCTCTGTCAAAAACTGACCTTCAAAATATTTTAGGAGTTTTTTTTAAAGAAACAACAAAGAAAAAAAATACTTGTCCCAAGTTCTTTACATGTGCCTCATACTACGTGATGATTAATATGTCTTGTTTAATTTTACCTTTTAGATATACCGTTCTGTATAATGGACATCACCAGGAGCAAGATAAACTTCCTATCCATAATGATCCAGAGTCGCAAGAATCTTGTTTTTAGTTGACAGCATACACGCCTGAAGCCCACACTGGTGGATCTCCAAGCTAAAGTCAAGCATAAGGCATGAACATTCCGGTTAATAACTAGCCCAATTGTAGTGGTAGCATCAAAGTCAATTGTAGTATTGTAGTACATTACATATCAGATGGAGTTCGGTGACGACACTGCACATTTTCTTTCCAGAAGCTCTCATTTTGCATTGTTATCTAGACAAATGTTCTCTATACACCTGGGGCAGACAATCCACATACACTGTTTGCTACAATAAAATTTCTACACCAGTGCTTAGAGGTTTATACCTGTAGCTTTAGATCATAAAGACCAATTAGATACCTAAATTAGGTGTGCCTAAACATAGGCATGAATACCAACCAAAGACTGGAGGCTGGATAATCAGAAGATTTGTGTTTTTATATGTACAATAAATATATATATATATATATATATATATAAATATATGTATTGTGTGTATATAAATATACACATGTATACGTCCCAGTGCCTAACCTTAAAGGTAACTATAATACAGGCATTGTGTCTGCAGAGATCAGACAGGAGAACATCCAATATTGTGTATTATATGATGTATCTGCATGTACTTTTTCAGCCTGACATTGTTCATGTTAAATTGGTTGGTAAAATGGCATTTCCATCATTTATGCTTGTACAGTTTGGCAGATCAGCAATTGTTTCATCTGCAGGATCTTCCAAAAGCTTCCGTGTTCTTTGTTTGAAAAAAAAAAAAACAGCTGAAATAAGTGATTATTTAAAGGTCAGTTTTACTTCCACAAAATTGTTGCATATAAAAGTGATGTTCCTGGGATTGTACTCTATAATAGTATCTTGTTAGGGATAATGTATTTTGTACATTTATTATTAAAAAAAAAAAGCACCTATATACTAAAAAGACACATTTAATTTAATTTTCTCTATGTATGTTTATACAGTTACTGTTTACATGAATAGAGGTTGTTTCCTCTCATTTCGCCTAATTTGCAATTTTAAATATTTTATACCGTGGTATTATGGGCTAACATAATAACATGCAGTAATGTACAGTGACCCATACCAACCAATCACTATGTCATTTTGAGAAACTTGAGGGTATATTTATAAATAACTCATATAGTGATTTGGATGTGTTTGAATGCACTTCAAAGATAATAATTACTTATGAGTGGAAGTACAGCAACATTGCAGGTTTAATTGCGGGTGTCATGTTTAATTTGTCCAATAGGTGGTGTTGTGGTTATTTTCTTTCACAATGAATTAAAGTGAAGTGCAAATGGGAACAATATTAAACACAACATCACCTAGTGAGTGAATTGGGAATGACACCGAATAGAAATGAATTTAAGTTCACCAATTATTACCTGATATGTTTTAAGAATATTAAATAATAAATAACAGAATATTTACCCATCTCTAGTTAAATTTAAATACTTTCCCCCGTCTAATTTTGCACAGAAAAAAAAAGCACTTTCAAATTCTAAATCACTATGTGAATTGTTTATATACATATATACCCCGAGAGGAAGCCTGAATGATGAAATATAATTTTCAGTTGACTGCACAACTCTTGTACCATGTTGTGGGAAACTGCACATTGTTCTATGTATGCCTATATTTTTACAGAATAGACTGACATTAATTACTGAATTCATGTAAGACGTAGCAAAAAAACAATAACACCCTTTGGTGTATTGCCATGTATCTGAACTCTAAATAAGCCTTATTTATGAAGAAGATATATTTATATGTATATTTATATTGTTAAAATATTACATATAAATGAAGCTTTTATTTTCTTAATGAAGATATGACATATCCAATTTATCATACAATTATAGTGCCATCAGAGTGGCACTTAGGCCCAGTGAAAAGTGCCATATCAAACCCTTAAGTTCTACATCTACAAAGATACACAGGAGTATTTTACAACAACTCATACTAAGGCTTTCTGTCATGCAAAATGTATTCATGTAAGAAGTACTGCATAGCAATGATTGTGAGTGCACTTAAGTATGACTCATAATGAATGCAAATCGGATAGTTCTAATCAAACCTAGAAAACTCATTGTATCTTTTGCACATGTATAAAATAATTTTTCATTATGTTGAAGTGATATATATATGATGAAAACCTTTTTTTTCTGCTGGTGAAAACCCCTTTGAATTTACTTTTTGCTGTCTGTTGTCCATTGGGATTTTTGCCTTATCTTTCTTTCTATGAGACAAGTTAGACAGGGGAAATCTCTCCAAATTTTCCTTTTAGTCAGCTGTCAAAAGAACAGATATATCTATTGGTTATATTTACTCTCATCTCTTGTTCTGGTAACAATTCTAACAGCTTACATTTCTTACTACCCAGGATGGTCATCAGGACTAATCACAGGGACAAATTACAGAGGCTTAATCAACTTCTGTATGAACACAGACAGCATCATTTACCAGGGGTCCTAAAGCTTTCCCTGTTCTATCCAAAAGTTTAGGCTATACTTACACATTAAAGTGAACCTTTCACCATAGAGTAATATTTTGTCCTTTAAACCCTTATTATTTAAAATACCTTTTTGAATCACCTTTTATTTTTTAATAATTTTTTGACCTCCTGGTTTTCAGACCTAGGCAAGTTTTTTGGCACATCAATCTTCCATTCTCCTGGAGTATGTGACATGGGAAGCTCGATGTGTTAATCTCTCCTAAAAGGTTCAACGCAACCAAGAGTACTAGTGCACAATTTTGCACCATTTATTTACCATTTATAAGATCAGGCATCGTATCATAGGGGTGTTCCACACAAAAAATTTGCTTTGCCGCTTTAGGCTCCTAAGTCGTTTCATCATTGGCTTGGGCTTGGGGCAGAACCTATTCCCCTACTGCCTATATTCATTAACTCTCTTTTTCAGCATTAAATCCTAACACCTCAGCACAGAACCATTGTCATACAGACAATGATAAAAAAACATTTTCCTCATTGGCAGACCTGAAATTTATCTATGAATGTTACAAATAGTTACAAAATACATTTTTGTTTGCATCATTTCATGCCATGGACACCAGCTCATATTGTTATTGGTATAACTATAGCACTTTCTTGATGTACATTTTATTGAAAAGTGAATATTTATGTCAGCAAGAACCAATGCAATGAAAAAAAAATAAAATGTATGTGTGACACATGTAATCAAGCAGTCTGAATATGTCCTTATTTTACAAATCTACATAAGATGTAACATGAGAAACAAAACAGATTATTGTGGATAAAAAGTGGCTTGAAAGCAATAGAATTTTATTGAAAAGCTGAACTTCAGGAAATAAAAAAAACTGTAGGGCTATCCCCACAATGCAAGGGTTAAATGCTTGTTAATGTCAAGCTGGGTTCTTCATTGTAAGGTCATGGCCAATCTCAGAGGAGAACTTGCAGCTATTATGAAATAGGTTAACTCACACTTTAGATCTGTCCTGGCATTTAGGCCTTGCAGTGTGGGAACAATGCCACAGCAAGGGGAGTTTTTTTTTTTTATATACTCACCACATGTGCTGGCACAATTACCACCAACTCCATCATCCATAAGGTAACTGGTAATAGGATTGAGTTGTGATGAAGAAAAGAAAAAGTGCATGTGCTGTTGGGAACCTCGACTGGCAAATTACAGGTTTGTTTTATGAATCAATATTTAATCATTATTATAACTCTTGGCATAAAGGAAGCTTGCAGAAAGTAAAGACAGAATGAAAACCCCTGATGCACAAATTTGTTCTAGGTTACTAAATTTAAGCAAGTGGATAAGAATATCATTTTTTTTCAAAGAAGAAGTCAGCTATGAGAGCCAGCAATGAGGGCTTGCAGTATAAATAATAATGGGTAAAATATTTTGCTTGGGGGTTTATTAGAGAGAAAAAAATGTATCATACATTTCTGTTTCACACTTTCTGATCCTTTCCTCTGCTATCCTGGAATGTAGGGGAACCTCTATCATCAAATGGTCCTGCATTGCACTGTACATGTTAATGTTGGGTGATTGGGTGAGCACACGGCCAGAAGAAGGGGGTATTAGGGTACCACTGGTCTAGCTGGTGAAAGCCTGAATGGCTGTGGAATAGGAACTGCATTCTAAACTCTGAGGTGAGGGTGATGAGGTGGAGGGGGCTTGAGAATAGGTTACTAATATATTAGTTATAGCTGAAATTCTGGTTTCCAGAAACCTGACATACAGAAGAAGTCACCTATTGTAGCTAACATAGTCCCCTTTAGTATCAGTAAGCGTGGTTTGCAGAAGGTGGACAATAATATTTTTCTATTTCATGACCATAAAAGTAAAAATGCACACAGACAAAGGATGTTAATAAAAGGTGTGATTGATGGTTATTGCTGGATCAGCAAACAAAAGTACGACCATCGACAGAAGCCCCAGATCTAAGAGAGAGAACTGTAGGGCAGCACTGGGTTGATTTATCGCAACATAACCATGGATTTATTTGGAGCATGTCTATGAGTAGTTTAGGAAGGCCATAAATGGGAGACTTCATTTAGGAAATGATGCATTGGGACTTATATCATGATCGACTGATTCACTGGCCAGTAGAATTATTTTATTATTCTTACAGGTCAATATAAATAAAAAGATTACCTATAGTGTTTTTTACATAGTTACATAGTTATTCAGGTTGAAAAAGTAGTCCACAAACTTCTAGTATGAACATACAAGAAACCTGCATTATTCCAGATATAACTATATATGCACAGGAAGAAAAAAAAAAATAAAAAATAAAGAAAGATAGAAGAAAAATAAAAAAAAGAATAAAAACCTTTTTTATATTTTGTGCTAACATTTTGGAGTGTTCTTGTACAGAAGTACTACAATAACTTTTAGAACAGACCTAATAAGCTCAAACCTATCAGTGCTGAACAATTACATCTGGTCTTGCTCTCGAGTCATGGATCACTGTAAAGTTAATATGTTTCTTTTACTTGATCAGATAAATGTTAAATATCAATTTTCCAAAGCAATGACCAACATGATGTAGAAAGTGGTTGATTTATATTTAAAAAGCAAGGTTTTTTGGTCGGGTATTTAAAAAAAAAATTTTACCTAATGCGTACTGTATATATAAAGTAGTATGGAGTATAAATTCAAGAAAAAAAAAAAAACAGGCAACTAATTAACTAAGAGTTTAAATACATTTAAATATAATTCTGTACAAATGCATAAACACACGTGGGATGTGTATCCACTCTGTAATGGATAAAATTGCCGTGATTTAATTCACTTTTTTCATGCAGAGTTTGCATCACACTCCAATTAACACGGCGCCAGCCGAGTTTGGAACTTCTATAGAGTATCACAGATTACACAGGTGCATAGGTATGTTGCTAGGTTTACATTGTTGTGATTGTTTAATGAGAAAAAATAATGACAGTCTCCACATCCTCCCCACCACTTAGAGGTATTTATTCTATCACCTGTCTTGTAATATATTGTTCTCCAAGACTGTATCCAAGCACCCAACATGCAGGCAAATCATATCTTTGAATTTTATATGAACAACAAATTTTCCTAAGTCATTGCAAACATCGTTTAGAGGCGGGATACTAATAACTAATTATTTAAATATATTCTCTCCTAGGGAACATGTCTAGCATGATTCTGTACCTATAAGAGACTGTATGTATGAAGGGTTTGTGGTAAAGACCAACTCCAAGATTCATACAATAAGCCACATCTGTCTTTTCCTGCCTTCTTATTCACCAGTGGCTGGTGAATAACAATGGCAAGGCTGGTGACAAATCACCTATAGTAAAAATACAGAAGGTGTGTCTACGACATCCAGGACCAAGAGGTTTGGTAGGGTGATGATTGGGATCAGCTACTAGGAACTGGGATGACAGAAGCAGAGGGATCTGAAAATGTAGAGCCATGCAACAGTATAGACAACATTATTGGTTGAGAAGGGATTGGTCAGATGTGTCATACATAGGCCTTTATTTATTAAAGCTTTCCAAGGCTGGAGAAGATGCACCTTCATCAGTGAAGCTTGGTGATCCAGCAAACCTGAAATGGATTTCTTAAAAGTCATTTGTTAGCAAATGTTTTCAATCCTGGACTAGATCCCTTCCAGGTTTGCTGGATCACCCAGCTTCACTGATGAAAGTATATCCTCTCCAGCCTCGGAGAGCTTTAATAATTTGGATCCATAGAGTCCATTTTGTAACCAGTAAATCCTTTCCTGTTGTTACAATACCATTCATTATTTTTCAAAATGGAAAAATGCCCATCAACTAAACTTTGGTTAAGCAACAGAGAAATGTAATAAATCTAAAGGTATAGTTCGGGAAATTGATATTACGAAGAATAACTGTGCTAGACTGTCAAAACCTCCAGCTACACCTCTCAAACATTTCACTGGAAATAAAAACCTAATATATAAACATATTCTTTGCTTGCATAGTCAGTTATATGAAGCAGCTTTAGGCAATCTCCAGAGTTGTTTGGGTTACTCAGTAAGCTAAATGGGTTGCTCAGTTTTGGTTTAGAAAAATAGCTTTTGTCAACAAAAATGATAGAAGGAAGAATGTTTCATTGCCTGGAGTAAAGCAATCCATTCTTCTATACTACATTAGACATAAAAGTGAGGATATATCTGCAATGTAGGTTCTTCTAGACATATGAAGTTATGGGGCCCAACTATAATTACTTATGCAATACAAGCCATGATCTGACCATTCTAGCAGACCCACTATATCTACCGTATTTATTCGAGTATAACGCGCAAAATTTGATACCAAAAAAAGAAATCAAAGTTTGGGTGCGCGTTATAAACGAGGGCTGGGGTGGCAGTTGCTTTTATCTTATTAAAAATTAGCAAGGCAGCATTCAAAACAATTTGAATAACTTTGCATCAAGATCTTGGTGACTTAGTTATGCCACTGTATACAAAGTCCAATTTTCTCTTGTAACTCTCCAACCAACAAGAATAGAAATTACAAGTGTGTTAAAGTTAACTTCCCAGTCATTTTACATGAATAAATTCCTGACAGTTCACAATACGCAACAACATAAAACAATGAGTGCCAGTTGAGTGACTTGTATAGACATCATCTTTCCAAGTCTGTCTGAGAGGAGCTTTGTGCCATTTTGTGGGAGCAGGAGAGAGGATTTTCTCTGTCCCCCTGCCCTATAATTGCTCACACGGATGTCTTTCTAACTTTGTAAAGATCCCGGAAAAGCCTTTTCAACTTTTTTACCCCCAAATAACCCCTTGGAATAATTTTAAGTCTCAGGTACCCTCTCATGCTAAAGTCAAGAAAATGCTCCTACATTGGTGGTGGGTAGGATGAATGCCTTCTCTGAAAATACCACCCATACAGACAGCTATAACAATATTTAGTGTCCTGCAGCTGGCTCTGTCAAGAGGTATTGGCCCTGGAACTAAGCAGGCATCTTAAAGTGGCAGGTCAATCAACCACAGATCAAGAAACCCCTAGCAACCTCTGGAGGAAGCCTAGTTGAGAATGGCCTAGAACATAAAAGACAGAAGATTTATGTATATCTTTGTCAACTTTAACCAAACATTGTAGTCCTGAATGCAGACTTTAAAGAAATATGGTACCAGCCTTCTATAAATAAAAAATAAATAAATATTCGTTTGGGAAGAAGGGAAGAACAGTGAAAGTAAGAGACATAAATTGCACAATACATAACATACATATATATATATATATATATATATATATATATATATATATATGTGTGTGTTTATTTAGTTAATGATTTATATTGATGCTCTGTACCCTCCATACCCCCAAAAATCATTGGAGAGGGAATGTAGGGTATAGACCCTTTGTTAAGTATTATTGCTGTCTCTGTCCCTGCTGGATTGCTTTTTTGACCTGGTAATCATGTCACAAAGAAAGTGTGACTTGAATTAATGGAAAATCACTTAAAGGGGACACCTGTCAATTCAGGTATTTTCTTTAGAACAGTATGTAAATGCAAATCTCCCTAGTGGGGCACAGACAACAAGAAATCACCTAACATGTTTTTTTTCTCATAAATAAGTTTGGGCTTTATTATGTTATTATTTTAATTTGTATTACATCTAATAGAGTATGGCTTATTTTTACCTGTGCATATGGTTCTGTTATGCTAAAATATATAAATATGTAATAAAGTGTTATATATTTTTGTCAACAGATTTGAATAATCATGTTTCTATATTATCCCCTAATATTTAGCACTGTTTTAAAGAATTATTTATTTTCTAAATAACAGGTCTAAAGTTGTGAGTTTACTATGCAGGTATATTCCCAAAGGAAAAGCAGTTCAAAGATTTTATAAATGATAAGATTAATAGGATAGGACATAAAAACAATATAATTACAGTACTGACCCTGGGTGTGCCTGCTCCCCCGAGTTTAATCAGTTTCACCCATCCCGCCAGCCAATCAGGAAATAGCCTCCCTGGCAATTTAGCTAGCTCAGACACAGTACTGCCTTCGTGCAACATGTCTCCACTAGTGCCTAGCTCTGCTGAGCATTTCCTCTACACCTGTTGGTTAATTCAGTGTTTCCCCTGTCCACCTCTTGCGTTAACCCCTTATTGCCCAATCTGGCCTTTCCCTGCCTGTTTCACTTAAGCTGTTCCAGTGTTCCTCTGTGTCTGCGGTGATCCCTGTGTCTCCCATGTTACCTGTGCCTCCTGTGACTTCCAGTGTCTCCTGTGTTCTCCTGTGTCAGCGGTGGCCCTCATGTCAACCGTGTCTATTTCCTGGATTTCTGGTTCTTGACCCCTGCCTTGTTCCTGACCTTTTTTGCTTTCTGCCAGCCTCGACCTTCGTCCTTCTTTGACAATTCTCCTGCCTAGTGATGTGTCCTGTGCATCCTCCTGCCCACCCTGGTGTGCCCAAGGACCACAACCTGGCAGTAACCAGCAGTGCAACATACTTACCACTGGAGGTTTTGGAGAAGAACTGGTTACTGCTTGGACTGTACGCCTCGGCCCCTCTCAGGGCCCACACCACCTTTGTGCAAGCCCTAGTGCCCTCTTGTGGCCCTGTCTCTCCTAGCATGACACCATCAAATCTGTAATAGAGAATAATCCAATAACAGAGCATCAGCATGAGAGGTTGGTTTCCTTTTTAAAAGCAGGTAAGTTTAATTTGTATGTTATGATGCTACTAATACAACATAGTTAGGTTTGCTTAATGCACTTTTTTTTAATATAGGCATGTATTATTCCTAATAGTAGCCTGATGCTGAAAATGAGAAAAAGCTAAGGTCAGTATCTGTATAACAAAAAGAATCAATATTTCAATTATCAGTTTTTGAAATCTGCAAATGCCTTTTTTATGACTGTTTTTAAAATAAAATAACAAAGTAATACTTTTTTATTCTTGGGTTTCCACAACAGCCAGGGGGTTTGGTAAATTACTCTCTAGTTTCTACCTATAAAAGAGTAATCCTGAATTATCATGTACAGTGCAAGACTAATGGTTGCCACTGGTCCCATATTGTAGGTAATGACATTGGCAAGAGACTTTATACTTAGTTTAGCACTTTCCCCCTCTCCTCTACAAATCCACAAAATATAACTTTTATTTTCCAGGAAAAGACACCCAAAAACTGTTCTCCTAAAGTTAGCATCTAAGAATAGGATCAGCCTAATGAAAAGGGAGTGGAGCAACAGAGGCATCCGGTAGTGCTACTCCAAGGGGAAGCAGACAATCTAGTACCCCTGCAACAATGTCCCCTGATTTTTAGCACAATTATTGTCACTGGAAATACCCGAGTACACAGGGCTAGGTCAGAACTTTGTGATAAGGTCAAGAGATTGTGGGGTTCGATTTATTTGGGATCCTGCACACTCAGCAGGCAGATTAGACCATTATTGCCCTAGAGGAAGAAACAAGAAAGTTAATCCCGCAGCTTTATGCAGAAGGGATGATTCCATTGACAAAATATTAATCGTGGATTAATCCAAGCTGGATCATTAGGGGGCCTCTTGGATTAATGTTGGCAGAAAACAGTAAGCAGAAGAGTATATTCTGACATATAACATAACCTATCAAGCAAACACCACAGCATACATTAGGTAAGCCATGCTTATATAACTACTTTCAAAGATAGAAAGAAGAAAACCAACTAAAAGTATTTTAGTGGTACCGATGGGGCCTTTAATACTGCATCTACCTCCATTGCATTTCTACCAAAGCAAACATACATATAGTTTATAAAAAAATATTATTCCAGTTTTTTCATTGAACCAGATCTTTATAACAGGTTATTACTGGTATTGTAACAAGAATAATATTACAAAAGGGAATTCCATATAATAGAGCAATATATCTTTATAGACATTTTTATTGCCCACTGGTAATCTATATCAGTTTTAAATGTAGATAGGAAGTTGAAAAGCTCATTTCTAAGATATTCTACTATCTCTAGAAACACCTTGAGTATTTATTTATTGCTACTGAACTATTAAACAGCAGTTTTGCTTTCTGTGGTGAGGAATCAATTGCCTCAGATACAAAAAAGCTTGTATCTAAAAATCTTGTTCTTTGTGCATCAATAAATGACCTGTGGGCACAATAAAGTAACAATAAATGACAGTTGAAAGTTAAGTTTCCAGACTGAAGTACAATTCTTAAAACTTTTCAAGTCCAAATGTATTTATTGTGAAAACTTTTTTTTCAAATGTTTTATATATATATATATATATATATATATATATATATATATATACAGTCCACCAGTCATGTCATGCTGTTCTTCATGCCTTCCACAGGACAGCCTTTTGCTCTTAAAAAATGTGCTGGACCATGAGATGCTGTTTTCTGTTTCTTATTATTCAGATGTAATTCAGCTTTAAACCCATTACACACAGATTTAGATAAACACATTCATCATGAAACTTCATTCTAAAATGATTCAAAACAACTTGTAGTAATCCTGACTTTCCGTGTTTTTATTGCTGGTTAATGCCCATTCAGGCTTCCATAAAAGGTCAACATTAAAAGAAAAACAGAATACTTAAAAATCCATATTTCAGTCACTCATCAGGAATTACTATTTATGTGGTTTCAGTAAGTTTTGAGTGAGCTGTACTCACAACCAAACAACATTTTAATAAAAGGTGCTGCGGTGCTGGGCTCTAAGTAAGTGAACTAGTCCAGCCCTGTGTATCAGAAATTAGAGTCAGTACTCCTGTTCTGGTGTGATCTGCTGGGGTGGGCTGTCTGCCAAGTTGTATCTGTGTGTCAGGAGGTGCTATAAAAACAAAAAACAAACACCTCAGATTACTTTGGGTAAAGAATCAATGGCCCCAGCTGTGTACTACAGCTGATAACCTGGTGCAGACTTGTACATTGCCCAAGCATACCTGTTTACTAGTGGTGGTCGAACAGCTGAGTGTTTGATTCGGCAGCTATTCGATCGAATAGTCCGATATTATTCGGATGATCGAACGCCACATTCAAACACCATTAAAGTCTATGAGGGGGAGAAAATCCGTTGAGAGTTCGTCTGCAGTTCCACTGCAACCCCGAGGCACTAGGGAATTCTCCTGTTTGCGATCCCCGAGGACTAGAGGTTAATTAACCTCTATTGCCCCAGGGGTGCAGTGGATTCTCATGGCTTCAATCATTCTTGGATCTCTGGGAATCCTCATGTTTGCGATCCCCAGGCACTAAAGGTTTATTAACCTCTAGTTCCCGGGGATCGCAGTGGAACTGCAGATGAACTCTCAATGAAGTTTCTCTATTAAGAGTTCATCTGACCGGTGACCCTGGGAACTGAACTGCAGATGAACTGAACATTGATAAGTATAGCCCAGGGAGCGTGGGAACTTGTGGTCACAGCTAATAGGAGGCACGCGAGTGCTTTCAATCAGCTGTGACTGCAGATGAACTTTCAATGGAGTTTCTTCATTGAGAGTTCATCTGCAGCTCCACTGCTACCCCAAGGTCACTGGAGGTTAATTAACCTCTAGTGACCGTGGATTGCAAACAGGAGGATTCCCACGGATACAAGAACGATTGCAGCCCTGAGGATCCACTGCAATCCCGGGGCACTAGAGGTTAATTACCTCTAATGCCTGGGCATCACAAATAGAAGGATTCCCTTGCAGCCCTAAGAATCGTCCTGTGTGCGATCCCCGGGCACTAGAGGTTAATTAACCTCTAGTGCCCTGGGATCGCAGTGGAGCTGCAGATGA
>NC_092859.1:71935075-71937682 GCF_032062135.1 Pyxicephalus adspersus
GAGATGTTCTGAATATGGGGTTGAATGAGAAGACAGAATCAAGGGTGACGCCAAGACAGGGGAGATTTGAAATTTGAGGGGGAAGATGATGAGTTCTGTTTTATCCAGGTTGAGTTTCAGGAATCCGTCAGACATCCATGATGAGATGGCTAACAGGCAGCATGAAACCTTGTCCAGGACTGAGGGAGACAGGTCAGGGGTGGACAGATAGATTTGAGTGTCATAAGCATATAGATGGTACTGTAAACTAAAGGAGTATATGAGACTACTGATGATTATTATTATTGTTAATATTGTTATTGCTGTCTGCACCCCACTAGGAATATGTTGATAATTTTCTCTTAGTTACTGAAATAAATGAAGGCGGTAATTGTGCACTGTAGTGACGGCATCTAGCCTAGATGCCTTTAAAGGGGACTGGACACATTTCTGGAGGAAAAGTCCATCACAGGTTACTAGCCCTGATGGTTATGTGCTACCTCTTTATTTTAGATGTGGGCCACTGTGAGATACAGGAGCTGGACTAGATAAGCCATGATTCAGCGGGCCCTTCTTATGTTCTTTTAGGTTATCAATCTTATTAGGTTGGTGCTCATTGCTGGTGTCAAGTTATGGATTGGCTCTGTTATAGTGATTCCTGCACATTGCATGAATGACTTATTAACATCTGTTTTGGGCGTCCACTACACAAAAGGTTACAATGTCATTGCATAGCAGCAGGTTGTGTTTACCTGACATCACATGGCCCGTATAATGCTCGGTGTTCTTGAATAGGTTGGTGTGCAGGGTTCAGGGTTCAGTGTGGAATTTTCTGCCAAATAATTTTAAGTCAATGAAAGCACTTAGGAATGCTTTCCTTACTTTGTTTGGATCATTTTATGCTTATGAGCAGTTGTTTTTAGCTTTGAATTATATAAAATCTGACACCAGAAAGACTAACACGTGTTGCATGTGCATGTGTTGCTCTCAAATTAAAACAAAAGGTTTGAGCCAAGGCAAGACAAATTATCAGCATGCATACAATCGTTCAAAAGCATGCCAAATGCAAACTTTAACCTTTTAATAAAAAGTTGTTTGTGTAATTGAAAGCTCTGGTATTGTGTTTTTCTTTTAAGACAAAAGGTGTTAATGTAGGAGTTGATTTTTCCAAACTAAAACCTCAGTATTCAGATTAAATTGCAGTGTTGGCACTTTGCGATAGATAGTGGGTTTTGGGTTGCAGTTTGGGCACTGGGTCTCTAAAAAGTTCGCCAGCACTGGTTTAAGCAGTCCCCAGATCCAGTTACTTTGTGATGCACACTGACAAATTCTCTTTGTGTCTTAATGACTTCTCCAGCCAGACACTGCAGCTCACAATGGAAGTGTTTCAGTCACAGGCGGTGCTGTCAATCCAGCAAGCAGAGAAGAGGACAAAGTATGGCCGGGCGACAATGCTGATAGCCATGTCCTCTGCAACATTTCCCATCCCACTTCAATATGGATGGGAGCAATTTTGCTCCAAATTCTGGAACAGTGCAGCATCATTACCACCTCATCACAGGAAACTGCAATAGACTGGTTGAACAAGTTTTCTTATTAGTTGGGGGGGGGACTCTAAATTTAAAAGACCATGAAAACCTTTTGCTTTTCCAACACTTTTTGAGGTGTGCATCATTCATGTTGCCTGCTATTTGTTTGCAAGGAAAAGTCCAGATTAAAAATAAATATCCTTTTCCGTCTGAATGTTTTACCTTTAAACATTTGCTCAGTAATACTTTGACTTTTTTGCATGTTACCATGTTTTTACAAATATTTACTGCCTGACAGTTTTAAAGGTAACAAAGCACTTCTAAACCAGCCCAGAAAACACCACAATTGGACATGGCAACAGTGATCTTATAAAATATTTATAAAGTTGTCCAACTGTGACCGCAGCACAATTATAAAAAAAATACAAAATAAAACTGATACATATTAATGATAAAAGATTTAAAAATGTTTTATGCTTGTAGCGCATTTCACATATTTCCCAGAAGAATAAGCAGGCAGCCGTTGAGTATAATCTTGCGCTTTTATAAAAAACAAACTGAGAAAGATTTGATAGTAATTACGAAGAAGCTATTAAGTTAACATAGTGAATGATTGATCATGGTATGCTTCTTGCTGTTTGGTATTGAGTTTTCAAGAGTGGAAACACCAGCTATGCAATTGAACCAGACTCCAGAAAATTTGTCCCAGTCTTGCACTGTTGCAGAAAACTTGGCTGTAGACAAGTATTGTTCATGCTGAAAGAACACATCAATTGCAATTACAGAAATTATTTTATAGCATGTTACAGATCACAGTTAGATGGCAGGCAAACTTTTCATATAGAATAATGGAGATTATTTTACAACAGTGACATCTAATGTTAGAACATGTAACTACACCCTGTACTTTTCAAGCTAGAAGAGTAAGCCCACTCTAAATGGGTTTTGTCTCTCTGTGACTTAAATATATGTAACCCAAACACTAAAATCTTTACAGGAAAATGTAATTTCTAACACCATTTTATTATGGTGAAATCTGCAATAAATTGTATCTAGAATTCCCGCCATGGGGATTCTTGTTCGGATACGTCTTGTTATA
>NC_092859.1:71938163-71939260 GCF_032062135.1 Pyxicephalus adspersus
GTAGAGTATTGGTTGGCTATGAAAACATAAATATATACTGATGGTAATTGTAATGAAAGCAAACCTGTTCCCTACTGATGGGCAATAACAGAATTGCTTTAGGAGTTTTCTTGGGGTTAGATAATGTTAATCACTTTAAGCAACATGAAAGCATCACTAAAAGTGCATGAGACAAATCTCATTGTATTACATCTGTTGTGAACTGTGACACATTTTCAGGAACCTATCTAATAACTTACAATGCCGTAGCAGAAACTAGAAGTCTATTCACCAGAAGTTCTAGGTTTTTCTTGTCACATGTGTTGTGTTGTCACATGAAACATGATTTTCCACAGCTAGGCCCATTACTAAACAAAGTAGAAACCTCATTTGCTAAAGGTACCCCTTTATCTACCTATCACAGGTAGATAGTATTCTGAAACTTGGAATTTTGGCCAAAGTCCAACAGCGGTAAAACCACAAGCCATATTTGACTTCTATAATCACTGAACTTGTCTCACATTGGCATCTGGTCGCAATGCTTTTCTGGAGAGCCCTCAACTGCTGTTATCTTTAGAGGAGAGAATGTGGGCTTGAAGGAGGGGTAGTTGCAGAGGGGAGAAGGAAAGCCAATCATCCACAGAGAAAGAGACAACCGCTAGAAATTCAAAAGGACCGACAAGGTTCAAATGAGATTGTACAAAATATGTTGTATTTCATTTTCATGCCCTGTTCACTTTTTCCTTTTCTTGATAGCTTGAAAAACAACCGAGTAGCTGCCGTATAAATAAGTTCTTAAAACTGTCATTAACATTCAGTCCCAGTCCCCAGTCCTAAATTATTTTACTAACATACAGAAAGCATATTAATCCAATATCACTTGTAACCCATATCCGATGTGATAAGCTTTACACACCACTTTCTGGTTCCAATAACTTGCCCATAACAGACTCAAATTCTACCAAGTTGTTTTTGTCTTTTTTATCTTTAACCAATCTCTATCCCTTTTATCCTCCTGCTGCATGATTGGTACTACTTACAGAACGTTTTTATATTGTACAATATATTTTGGCTACTTTTATGACTCCATGTACTGTATATATATTGTAGAAGGACTA
>NC_092859.1:71939761-71942832 GCF_032062135.1 Pyxicephalus adspersus
TGGCTGTTTTTTCTGTGCTGCTTGATCATAATTATCTGTATTTTCAGTGATTTACAAAAGATCAATAACGAATAAAACAATATTGTAATCAGTAATAAAAGAGATAAAGGAATTCTGCATACCAAAAATATGTTAGTAACACTTTATATGTAATGAGTGATACCAAAATCCAACAGTAATATTCCAAATTTTTTGTAAAATACACAAAATTAAAACCACAAATTGACCAGTTTAATGAGCTTTTACTTGATGCTGTTATATTTGGAACATGTAGATTAAAAATTGACAGAAAGCTTTATGGAAAATTTGTACAAAGTCGTCTGTAATTAGGAAACAAAAATACAGGAAAATACAAAGTTTTTTAGCTCTAGAAACTGCTCATTTATATCCTAGTTTGCCTTCATTTCAGTGCAAAGGTCATTGGTAAAGGCCAACTCCACCTAAAAATTGCCACTTCCAACATTAGTGGTTGCTGGCTGACTGATACCAGATTGCCTCTCATCTATGTCTAGGTACAACACTAACTCACCTCATTTACAATCAGCTCCAACAGATATTAGAAAGCCAGATTACAGTGTCATGATACTATACTGGATTCTTCATAAGGTTGAACCAAATGCAGAATCCACCTTGTGGGAAGAAACATAACCTAATCTGCTACCCATATCCCCCATAAGAGATAGAATGAGCTGGGTAATTCAGCCTAATGATACACACCTAAACTGGAGGAGTATTTTCGGTAAAGTTTCTTCAAATGAAAGAAAAAAAAAATCTACTTTGTATTGTTTACAAAAATGCATGCGACTCATGGAAAAGTCAGTGCTGTACATTTAGCATGTTCTCCTTAGAATGAGTTGCAGCTTTTACAGGTGATATACCCAAGAGTGAGGGCAAGTGCTAAATGTTTCCAGCTGATATTTGGTGAGAAGCGTTTATTTGGGTGCCAATTATCCATTCTCACCATTTACTGAACGCCTTATTGCTGGCCTCAGCTTAATCATCACACCAGCTTTAAACCAGCGTTAAAAGGGCTAATTCATTCAAAACTGAATAAATCAACTGAAACTGAAGATTTTGCAACTCAACAGATTTTACTTTTCACTTAAAAAAAAAAAATGGTAGGCAGTTTTTTTTTTTTTTTTTTGCAGCGGGATAGACAATGCCACTTATACAATTAAAAATACTTACCTGCCTATTTGCAAAATCTTTGTAGTGTACACTTATCTGCACAGCTCAGTTTACTATGCCAGGTATACCAGCATGCCACCAGGCTGCCACAATGCAGGAAAATAACATCATTCTGGCGCAGCCAGTCAAGATGGCCGAAGATCTAAAACCTGGAAGAAGACTTGGTGAAGATGGTAGTGTCCATGACAGACCAAGGAGTTTATTGTATTGCAGAAGGGACATTGTCTCATCTGCAGTAAAAACCTGTCTGGTTGCATTTTTTTTTAATGTTAAATTTAGATCCACTTTCAATGCATCCATGTCATACTTATTGTCACATGTCACTGTATCTTTCCCAACTCACTATTTAGGAACAACTGCTAAACATCCATTATTAGTTCTGTCAAAGCCCTGTTATTCACTGCAGACTGTTTATTATTATGTTATACACAAGGTTCATATAACCACACGCCTTCTTGGATTACCAGTATACCTTAATAATGAAAGGAAAATGTCAGTCAAGACCATGAATAATAAAACTATGTCTGCTTGGTAGTTCTTTGCTTCAACTGTGAGTTTGACAAATCTCTTTACTTAACATTAAACTGAACCTGTCATACGCCCAGTGCTACCTTCATGAATAAACAGTGCTTCATACACTAAAGATCAAAGCTATTGTCCAGAATTTGTCATAAGCTCAATACCTGCCTGCTGAAAACTGCCATTGTCTGACTTGCAAGGTACCCAGCTCACTTGCAGTGATGCTGAACAGTTGCTTCACTGTCCTGAATTTGAAATGCAGCCTGTAAGTCCGACAATTGCAGATTGTTTCATAAAAGTATCTAGCTTGATGACAGATTTCTTTCATCTACTAACCAGCAGCATCGGTCATGGGGGTGCCATTTTGCCTCAGATCACTTGGCATGTAGGAATCTTGTGTACACTGGGGAACTCTGGACAGGATCTCAGGAGTTTTTGTGACATTAGGATCATAACACTCTTAATCTACTTTGGATAGTTGGCTTCTGTAGCCAAAAAAAAAATGCAAACATAAGTAAACAGATGTGATCCACTTGTGTCTCCTATATGTAGCCAGAATTTTTGGAGGCCTCAATCACAACCAACCACAATCTTTTAGAGATTAGCGACAATTGTTCAGATGCAAGTGCACCACTGTCCCTGAATACAATATCCGAGCTTCCAGGAAGACATAATGCTAACTGAATAAAGGACATGGTGCTGCTTCAGTGGAGTTTTTTGTCTTCAATGAAATAGCCACCTGCATATGAGCTGCACAAATTGATATTGGCCAAGTGGTCCAATGGCAAAGTTGTTAATTTTCTTGGATCTGTCTCCAGCAGAACCCTCTCATCATTAAGTATTTTACTTCTAAATATAGTCATCTTCTACAGGTTCACCATTAACATCGCAGTAATGTATAAATATGGCAACAACTCGCTGGAACACTCCTTTTTTCATCTGACGCAATTCCGAAATCTCCTCGCCAATTGTCTCCATGCAGATATCAGCTGAAAGTTGTCCTTTTCTACGTGGAGCATATATGGTAGCTGGGATTAAGAGCAAAAATGAACAGTTCAATAATTTACCTAACAGCCAATGGAGAAGTGCATGCACATTGTACTTATTAAACACTCTTCTGTCACAAAACATCTATGTAAGAAACCAAAGTCATTGAGAATCCTACTGCAGAACTGCATACTAGATATGCACTTCAGTATTTGAAGTCTACATAAAGCTCCTGGGAACCATCTTACTTGAAGATTCCTTCTGCTTTCTAGGTTATCATCTTTCTTATTCCAGTGGTCCCCACCTTTTTGGTCCAGAGGACCACTAAAATTAATGGCTCCTGACCGTGCATGCGCGGGGAGCCGGTGTCACTCAAA
>NC_092859.1:71943709-71944502 GCF_032062135.1 Pyxicephalus adspersus
TGAACTAAAAGCAGACCCTTTTGTTTTCATTTAAACCATTTTTTACAAGGCTTTAGGAAGTGTTTGCAGGCTGTAAAAACTCCTACATAAGCCTGAAAAACGTAGGTCTCAAAATGCCCAAATGCAAAAGTGGATTGGAACATCTAAATGTCCACCTCATGAACTATTATTTTAAATGAGATGAACATGAACAGTGAACACTAAACATGAACAGTGTACAGACAACCATGGTCACCTGCACTGGTCTACATAGATTATAAAGGTCTATGATTACTTACAACGTTGTAAAGGACCTGGGGTGACTGGCGTATTGACACCTTTAACGGTGACTGGTCTGAAAAAAAAAAATTTAGTTAATGCTTACTTTTTTCATCATCCTCAAAGTCATATCTTGCATAACTGTTGGGTTCAGCAGTTCTAAGCGATCGCAGCCATGGAAAATCAGTAATCATGGAATATGGGGCACCATCTACAATACCTAGAGAAAGAATAAAAAAAAACTAATCAGCTAGAATTCAGAATAATGGCTATTACTCAAATAAAGTTACATGGTAACCTCAATATTTCTTTCATGACGTGTTTTTTTCAATATTTTTTTTATAGAAGATTTTTAATGCTATCAGAAAAAAAATGTTTGTTTATATTTAGGTCACACCAGTAGAGTTTGTCAAGATCTCATGTAAAGTGTGTGTAAAGAAACTCTTCAGGGATAAGTGAAGTTTAACATTAAATAGCTTGTAACACACTTTACACGAGGACACAGTACAATCTGCTGGTGGCCAACAATAAAACA
>NC_092859.1:71945242-71947558 GCF_032062135.1 Pyxicephalus adspersus
ATATTACTTATTACTCACTGATTGATGTTAGCTATGGTGTCCATCCAGCTTCTCACACGAACTTTATTTCTTACATTAGGTGGATTGCTAAATTCATGTATGATACAGATGTGGTATGGATATGGTCCACTAAATATCTGCCTCTCCAACGTCAACGTATCTACCTTTTAGGAAAGAAAAATATTTTAAAGATTTATACAAGAACGTTTACTGGTTAAAAACTTTAGAGAAACGTTTTCCATAATAAGCATTTGAGAACAAACTGATATGTTTACAGGTTCATCTTATGAGTGTTATATATTTTGACCCAATATACTGAACTTCCTGAAATAAAGCCATGGTCTTTGCTAGTCTATATAAACAATGGAAGAGACCTCTGGACTGATCTACTGCTCTGCGGGACTGAAGATAAGCGTATTTTTTTTTTTTTTGGGCACTTTTTTTGAGTTTACTTCCTCTTAAGGATTTAATTATATGTTAGCAGCCTATTATTAACAATTCCCAGAAAAATTATTTTTTGTGACAGTATACACTTAAATTAAAAAAAAAAAAAAAAACATTTTCAGTTTTGTAATTTAGTTGAACAGATAAGAAAAGAGCATTTAGAGAATACCAGTTGTTACTTACTTGCTGCATTGGACGCAAGTAGATTATACGATTTCTCTCAGGAGGCATTCTGAGAATCTGGTCCAATACTTGTTCCATATTAAGCTTTTTACATTGTGCATAGTCAAAGCGATTCACAATAGGAGCATTTTCAACCTTCAAGTGCTTTAGTACACGGCATCGTGTTGCTTAACAAAAAAAAAAAAATAATCAGTTGAGACTTATCTCTTATGAAACAGTGATTTAAATGCAAAAATGTTCATGTTTCAGTGAAATATGCCAAGTTCTATATGGATAAACCTAATTACAAGAACCCTCAATTTTTTTTTTTCTCTACCTTCAAGAAAACTGTTACTATATTTCAGATTTATTCCTTTCTCCTTGGAAACACACTTCTGTACTAAGGAGTACTATTTTTTTATGCTAAGCTTTTATAAAAAGAAAAAAATAAATACCACTGAGATACAGAAAAAAATATAAATATAAATAGATTAAATTGTTAAATATACACAGACATGGATAGGAATAGTGTATTACAACAGAGTACATAAGGACATCAAGATCATTATATACTACTCACCATGGATAAACATCATTTTGGGACAATCCTTAAGAACCAAGTCAGTGATACCACAGTTAGTTAGGGTAATACCCACAAGATTCTTGGATTTAAGATTTAAAACCTGAAAAATACAAAAGTTAAACATATGAACGGTGTACTAATCACACCGTAAAAATACTCACACAGCACAATAGTGGTAGGCAACTTAAGCTGTGTGTGCCTCATAAGAGGTCAGTGATTCTTCCAAATAGATGAGCAGTGCTAGCCCAATCTGAATTATGAACAAATGCATTTAGAATTCATGCTATCACTGGGGGGAGAGAAGGAGAGAACTAAGGTGCTAAAGCTACGTACACACTTCCAATTATTATCGTTGGAAAACGAACGACGAACGATCCTGCACGATATATACGAATGATCGTATAGCACCGATCCTGTAAGGATCCTTGGCAAACTGCAATTTACAGACTGATCTTACTTTGTCTGGTATTTATTATATTTGCTTAGAATTCAAAATGAAGATCACATCAGGGACACCAGTAACACACTGTACCCGTCTCTCCCTTTATTAACAACCTAGGTTTCAAAATGATTAAAACCTCTCAACAAATGTTTGCTTGCCAAAAATTTTTGGAAAAAAAAAATGGCCTCTAGAATTACCTGATGTGGTATTAAACTTTAAATAAAGAAGAAACTGGTAGGCAAAGTGTATAGTTCTATGAGGGGTATATGTGGGCTGACACTGCTCAATCAATGACCGTCAATGTGAGAAGACATAACTTCTTGTACAAATGCTTATCTTTTGCCAGGCATTTAAAGTAATGAAATCATTATATGGCTATCTCATTCATTCAACCAGCAACACATTGATCAATGGAAGTCAACAGCTCAAAGTTTTGAGTGTAGTGCATCTTTACCATATTATGGAATATGTTCTACCATCGTATTAAGACCTTTTCTGAAATGAATTTGTGAATGGGACCTATTCACACTTTCACTGTCATCCCAACCAAAGGTCTTTTTAAAATTTCATAACAAAAGAAACCTAATAAAGAGAACTTCAGTATTTTGATGCTGTCCACTGACATGAAGAAACACCTTGAAACCAAAGTTACTCTTTTTTTGGTGTGCATTTATAATAAAATACA
>NC_092859.1:71948075-71954013 GCF_032062135.1 Pyxicephalus adspersus
GCCCTCGTGAGAGGCCTCTGTGCATTCTGTCCATGCTGTTCTGTCTGGCATAGGGAAGGGGAAAAAGCTGAATCTGTTTCTGTATTAGTCCTTTGTGCTGCACTTTGTGGAGTCCTGAATGTATACTCTGAGCCATTTTCGGAAAATGAACGACTAGTGGAGGGCTGAGACCCTTCTCCGCCACCATCAATTCCCCTTTGCGTTCTCTGTTCTAGGTTTATATTTTTTGAACAATGGGGGCACCGTATGATAGGTGGTTGCCCTGGAGTAGCACTGGATTCACCGTCCTCAGTCCTATTACATGTACAAAAGACAGATTCTTCGGAAAGGTCAGAAACTGCATTTACCGTGTTATCACTGTCCAAATTTTGGGGAGCAGATTCACAAGCATTCATAACTCCTCCTGCTGTGTCCCCCTCACCACAGCCATCTTTGCTTTTGTTCTTCTCAGATGGATCACTGGCCGCCTTCATATCTGCCTTGATTTGTTCACTGGTTACCTGACACCCTTTTTCACAACTACTCTCTTCACTTGGTGTGGTCTGTTCTGTTGGACTCTTGGACGAAACGCTACACTTCTTACGCAAGGGTGCTTTGCCTTTTCCACTTACAGCTACAAAGAATATAGGTGCACAGTGAAAACATAGCAAAGCTTCTATAAATTGTAATTACACAGTCTTACATGCACCATAGAGGTGCTATAAAGAAAACCTGTACTAGGCTTCCACTGCTGAACCTCCAAGAACCTAAAAAGTGTTTTTATGATTATCCATTTACTTCACAACTTCTAGACTGGTCTAGAATAACTATGTAGATTAGAATTGCTAGCTTCACCATTTACATGCTTGGCCTGGGTCAAAAGGTTTTTTAAAATATGCTACTAGTGTTAGTGAGAAGGTGGGAAATGGATGCCTGCTTACAATGGCTGTTTACAAGGTTCAGTTGAAGGAAGTGTACAGAATGCACAGCATTAAAGTTACTACAAAACAAATCCACTCCATATCATTCTGCTTGGTATCATTCACTGTACATTTTAGGTAATCATTCGCAAGAATTTAGTTACTGAATTCTGCTCAGTGAAATTTAGTGTATTCAGAGACATGATTAAAAAAACCTATATTAGATGGTTATATTAAAAAGGGCTAAATATTGCCAGCACTGAGCTTCTGAAAATGCTAATTATCTGCTTGTTATGCTGATTCCTCTAACTTTAATATCTTCTGAGCCATTAACCAAGCCAAATATGCAGTGTGGGATCTCTATGGTGATTCTGGCTCAGTGAGTTGGAAAATACTGATGTCAGAAACAGCCAGGCAAATGGCATTTATAGAACAAAGATTTTTTCTTTGCACCCTTTAAAAGGTAGAGAAATGAAACAGGATTTACCCTCTAACTATCAGTAATGCAAGTACAGAAACAACAGAGACAACATAATATTCTGCCAGTATGCATAAAATTTTGATACAGATAAATTGTTAAGTGTAGAGCAAAAAAACTTTGGCAAGGTACATTTTCCCCTTTAGACCTAAAGTGCAAAAACAATGACTTAACTAGAGTTGAAGCACTGGATGAGCACATTTACTCACTTATTGTGCTGTCCTGGGAGTCTGCCAACTGTTCACCTTTGTTGTTCTCATGAGGGTAGTTAACTGCGGTGCCACACTCACTGTGACTACCAACAATGTCATCATCATCTTCGCTGTCAGAGTCATGGACTGTGATAGGTGCAGCTTTCACAACAGGTTGTAACCCACTGGGTCCTTAAGAGGGAGAAAAAAAACTTAAGACTACAGAAAAAAAAAATTAAATTATCATGCTTAGTTGGGGGACAGGTAAAGGAGGCCAGGCTTAAATTATGTGATCTGGAAGCACAAGTATATAATTCTACAACTGTGTTATTACTTAACCTGAGGTAACGTTTACCAGGAAATTTCCTTGGCAGCCAGGTCTTGGAAGCGATCATAAATTTAAATAGGTTAGGTCCATAAGTTAAGAATTTTTTAATATGTAAAACTTTTAATTTTCTAAATTAAAAAAAATGCAGATTCAGAGGGTCAAAATTTTATATGAAAACGAAGTCTCTAAGTCCAAGGTGCATGTTTGATCCAGACCTGTGACCAGCTGGATATTTTCATGGAGAATGGTATAACAGCTGTATGGTATGAGCCTCTGGAATAAAGGTTAGCAATAGCAGTTGCCATAAACAAAATCCCAAATATGTTCATGTTTAGTCAGCTTTTGTAAGTATATATGTAGGCATGTACATGTTGTATTAATCATTATTTAAAAAATTATCAAGACAAAACCAAGTTTTGTATCTTACGACAAAAGACACTTTATCTGCATTAGCGTTAATTTTCTTAAACACCTGTATTGGTTCTGATTTTCTTACATCACTGAATTAGTTTTTATTTTTTGTCATGCCAGTTTTATCTACACTTGGTAACAGTGCGATTACTCTTATTACACTTTTTTCACAAATAGGCTGCTGAACATTTGCTGCTCCCTTGAGCCATGGCACATGTGTACTTTAAATAAGGAAATTTCCTTTCTGGCTACATATTATCAACAATTAGGGAAAAAAAAAAAAAAACACAACATGAAAACAAGCAATACCTGCTCGTTCCTCATCAATATCCATTGGAATGACCAGATTAGGAGCTACAACTTCATTTTCTTGTTCTGGAAGTCTCAGTTCATCTTGAGACACATCTTCCATATCGTTTAGAGCTGTGGATTGGAGGGGAACACAATAAAAGATGAAAAAAAAGTAAATGACTTGCAGCTAATATAACACTTTTTACAAAACGTGATTATATATTCTGTGGTTAGTAAATCTAAAAACATTTCAAAAATCTTTTGTAAAGTTAAATAGGAAACTGTTGGACACTGAATTGTAAAGGCAGCAACCACAGTAGCATACATGTACCTTCTCTTCACTCTGTGTAAGCTCTAAATTGATCCTACCATAGTGGTGACTGCACTAGCGCTTTAGCAGCTAACCATCACACGGGAGGAATAAGAATGGGTTAAAGGTTCATTTAGTATTTACTGAGAAAGCGTTTTAGCAGGGCTGTGGAGTCAGTAGATAAATTCTTCGACTGACACCTCAGTTTCTGGTACCCCCCACTCCGACTACTCTGTATTACAGGGTTTCTCATTTTGTCTTCACACTTTTGCATTCAAATTTCACACCTCTGCAACCAAATTTATTATAAAATGTAATATAACACAATATTCTTTACCATAAAAGTTTTTTCTCAAGAAACATTAATAAAAAATTGTGAAAATAAATTGATGATTTGTCAGTTATTACGTTTTGTATTTCACATAATTTTAAAATTTAATATCTTTATTTCAGTGATTTTTACTAAGTTTTAAGATAGCAATATTATTCATCTTTTTACCTTCAAAGATATTAGCTTTATATTTAGTCTTGCACTTACCCTTATGGCCAGGGAATAAGTAATGCAGAAAGTCAAAGAGTGGTCGACAGTTATCTGAATGGAAGTGATGCCTCCCAGATAGAAATTGTTTTTGGTTGTAATCATACAACCATAACCAAAATGATTAATCTTCTGTTAGAGTGAAAAAAATTAGAGGTGAAAAAAGAGGAGGTCCGTGAAATTCAAAATTGGATGAAGTCCATAAGGAGGAGTTGCGCAAGTTAATGTCCGAAGATTGCAGAATAAGCCTTAGGGAAATAAATGAAGGATCAAATATTTGCAATTAAATTTGGAATTAATGTATCTATTTCAACAATAGATAGATGCATTGATAGATTCCAATGGTCATTAAAAAGAAATTCTTTAATTTCTACAAGGCGCAATGATTCCCACTCTCTTCAAGAAAGGCTTAGGTTTGCTAACAAAATCCTTGATCTCATTGCTAAGGAAGATGGAAAAAAAAAAAAAAAACATCTACTTTCTTGATGAAGTAGGTTTTGCCATCTCAATGAGAACCAAAAGGGGAAGATCTCTTATTGGCCAAAGGGTGGTGCATGTTGTGGCTGGAGTGCATTCCAGAAATTATTCAATTTGTTGTGTAAGGAATAAAAATGGGACCCACCACTTTAAGCCACAAGCACGAGCATTTCTCAATTTTATTGATGAGGTTTTGAATGTTTTTAGTGAAAAGAGTGTTCAGCATGCCATCCTAAATATGGATAATGTCCCCTTTCATAAAACTAGCCAAGTAAAGAGCTTGGTTGAAAGTAAGGGACACCAAGTCATATTTTTACCACCATACTCTCCATTTCCTAATCCTGTTGAGAACATTCTCTAAAGGTTCTCTAAGTGGAAAGTAGTAAGAAGAAATAAGCTAATTAACTCAGGTGCTTTATTAGAAAGCATTAATAGTGTATTTTTTTACAATAAGCGAGCAGAATTGCTTGAATTAATATACAAAAATGTTTAGCTTTTTGCTAAATACCTATGAGGAGAAAGCATTAACCTCCTTAGTGTTAACCCCAAGTGTGACTCGAGGTAGAAAAAAGTTGCTGAAAGTGGTAACCCTGAAATCACACTCGGGTAGGTAAACCTATGGGAAGTAATAGTAAATACAGGGCTTACAGCGTCTTCAGAACACCATGAGTCACCGGGGGAGTTCCAAAATAACTGTATTGAATGCAATACATAGGATTTATTTGTGTAAAAGCAGTACATTGTTTTCATTAACATTTATTTTACAGTATAATAGTATGAGTAATATATATTTTTTTTAATTAAAAATTTTATATATTTTTTAATTTAATTTATTATTTTTCATGATTTTGTGTTTTTAAACTTTATTATACTCATAATATATTATACTGTAAAATACATTTTTATGAAAAACAATGTACCGCTTTTAGACATAAAACTGGAGAGAAATGTACCGCTGGGAAGGTTAATGATTAATAAATCATTTAATTAATTATTACATATTTTTATTTAATGTTTCTTGATTTTTAATCAAATTTATAATAACGTTATTGATTTATGAATAATTAGGGGGTCAAATTTTTTGGAGGGAAGTTTGAAAGCAGAAGAATTTTTTATGACGTTTGGTTGAGAAACCCTGTAAAATGCTAATGTAATTTCCACATTGAAGGAAGGCAACATACACGACATTCAACAACAGAACTACTGGCTAGGAAGCTGACACTCTACTGTATTGGCCAGTTTAAACAAAAAGACAACATTTATTGTTTTTATCAGTGGCTATAAAGTATAAGCATAGCATGCATAAAAATCAGGAACAGCAACTTGACCAGTTTAAAAATATGAACCACATTCTTTGGTAGTTTTAAAACAAAAACAAAGCTTAACTACATGAACAAAAACAAAAGCTGGAAAACCTAAAACAGTTTATATATTAAACTTGGAATATAGTTGTAGAGTAGAATAGCTGTTAAATGCAATCCAAAACTAACTTAATGTAGTGTTGTTCTTAGAAACAGAATTGCTTCTGCCAGATCCTCTTTCATAGAAGCTCCTAAATCTGACGATTATTTTTAGAGCTGAAAATAGTCTTTCAACACTGACATGGGTGGGTGGCATTGCTGTTACGGTTCTAACCACATCACTAATAAGGATAATCAAGGATGGCTTCTTCTACAGTAAGTTTCAATGAGTGATCATACTTTTCACCTTTTTTTTTTTTAATTCTTTAAAAAAAACTATTGGTAGAATGTCTTTATTTGGAAATTTTCAGGTTGTTTATCTTCCATGCATATGCAACGTCACTTTACTGTTGAAAGTTCCATTTTTTCCCCAAAGAGGAATCAAAAGTCTAATTCTTCATTTAAAGAGGATGATCATGAGTTACCATTGCTTATTAACTTGTGTCCACTGGCTTTCAGTTAATAAAATATTTCCATTGTGCAGTTCTTCAAGAAAGTCTTTTAATTCAAGCAAACGCTTTACCATGAAATAAGTGCTTCCCCAGCGCGTTTGAT
>NC_092859.1:71954841-71965894 GCF_032062135.1 Pyxicephalus adspersus
TCCAGTAGATTTCTGAACATTTTCTATCCCAGAAGTAGATGGAATATTTTCATTGATATCTTTCTCATTCACAACTTCTAACACTTTAGGATGAAAACGCTGCAAGTTCAAATCTTGTAGGCGCATTTTTGTTAGACCCACTGAAACTGCTAATTTTTGCATCACATTGTTTTTCACCATCTTCAAAAATACATTGGCACACATAATGTTTCTCATCATTTGATAATGTAAAGTGCTCAGAAACAGCAGACTTTATCATGTTTGTTGACAGACTTTTTGCCATTGTGAATTGGGTGTCGCTTTCACTAAAATATAAAATATGTTATACTAACTAGCATATTCTTTGATTAAAATACAAACATACACATAGTCCTGCACTATTGCAAACATACATACATACAACACAGCACTAGACACACAATAACACTATACAAAGGCTATAGCCCTGCACTAAACAGACATAATTTGTCCTATACAGAAAAACATGCACAAACATATATACTATACACACAAAACACAGAGCCCTACATTTTACTCAGAAACATACACACAATATGCACTATACACAAACATTCATACATTCTTGCACCATACACACAAACATACACATAGCCCTGCAGTTTTATCCAGAAACATGCACACAGCCTTCCATCATAGTACAAACAAGCAGCCATAAAAAACATGAACACTTACAGTTAAATCCAAATAGCTGTTCCTCCAAGTTCTTCGAAGTACTTTTAGCAGACAGAGGAAATTGAGCAGACGCTGCTGCCTTTATCTTTGTTTGCTGATCTTCTGCTGAAGACTGGGCGGTGGGAGGCGCCATGGCCAGGGGGGCCACTTAACTAACTTTCTAGTATTAGGTGGTGTGCAAAATTATGTTAAAGTTCAGCCCTGGATGGGAGCATAAATGGAGAGTGCAGACATGACACCTGAACACACATCAGGCCATAGCACTCACTTACACCCATATCATTACACTTGTTTACAACTTGTTTACAACTTGATAAACACATTATACTTGAAAAAAAATGAAAAACACTTTTTGTAATGTACATAATCCAGATTACAATAACGTGAATTGTCTCTGACTCCTTGAATCCCAACTCTGAATCCACAGCCCTGGTTTTTAGGCCAATCAACTAAATTTTAGGCTTTAAAATGAAGCATACAGGGAAAAGATTCCTTCTAATACCTTCTAATTAGCCAAAACAACCAGTAATATTTTGTCCTTTGTTTTATCTACATTTTTGACTTTCAACAAATCAGAAGTAAAGCTCACCCCCAGCAGCAATATGCTGTTCTTCCATGTTGTTCTCTGGCCTGAGCTCTGCCTGATCTTCTTGCTGCGGCGGTGGTGGTATGTGTGGTGGCTGTTGGTTATTATTGTGCTGCAGGTTGTTTTGGTGGTTGTTATTGTTTTCATTCTCATTGTTGGAGTTCTGATTGCTTACCAAGGCAGATGAAACACCAATCCCTGTTCCTGCACTAAGGCCAACACGGGCACAGCCCTAAAAAAGAAAAAAAGATTTTTTTCATAGTTGACTTTCAGTAAAAAAAAAAGAACAATAAAAACTGTTTAAAAATGGGTTGTGTTTTTCCAGCAATACAAGAAAATTACAAAATAAAAATTTTTAAAAGAGCACTTTTGTATTTTGAAATAATCTAGGCCAGTGTTTCTCGACCTTTTTAACATGGGAAAAACCCTTAACATAATTTTCAGGTACCCATACTATAATTATAATAAAGCCACAAAAGGACTTTACAATGAAAACCATATGATAAACCTGAGTATGCAGAAAAAAAAAAAAAAACAATAAAAAAAGCACACACTATGAGGCCTGTGTTAATGGGTTTTAGTTTGATTTGACTAGATGTTGCATTCTCATACATACAATCAGGGGAGATATGATGTGGGGGAGGTCAGATAAGGATCAATCTTTGATTTTTGAATGACCTCAGCAGCGTCCCATGTCGGTGTCATCAACACAAGCCTAAGGCAGGCTCTCACAGTTATTAAATGAAAGTTATTTGAAAGTTCTGAACAAAGAGTTTGAGACAAAGGAAATACAAGATTTAATGCTTTGCAGAAATGGATATATATATCCTGGTAAAAAGAAAAAAGATCACACACATTAAAAATTTTGGAGGTGGTTATTAATTGCTTCCCATTTACCTATTGGACTGGATGGTAAAATAGTGAAAGGCAGAAAAAAAATCAAACACAAAAAACATCTTTACAAGATACAAAGCAATTCATCAACTTAAAACATTGCTAATTCAGGCCACCATGCTTCTTGCATAAGAAACCAAAGATTAGGCATCTGTAGGCAAGGCTCACCTTAGGAGGTTCTCGAAACATCTGGTCCAGCGAGATAAACTCCAGGCTTGGGAGTAACTCAACAAATTGACTGAAGGATTCCAGCTTTATAGCGTGGCAGCGAACCAGACTAAGATCAACCAGACGGTTCCAACGAGAGTGATCTTCAAACAAGTACAGAGGAGAATATAAGCTTTATACTTTATGTTACAAATAAAATGCATATTACAGATAGAAAACACAGATGGTGTAAATCATAGATAAGGAGAACAAATTCTCTAACAATCATGTTGATATTTTTTTTTTTTACTTGTGCTTACAGAGAGCACCCTTGTGCTAACTGGCCTATAAAAGATACTGTCTAATACTCCGAAGGACCTAGAAGAGGACAAGATCTTGTATTTACCATGTAAGGTTTTAAATTTGTAAAACTGGGAGCTATAGGGGCAATGATGGATAAAGGATACATAATAAACTTTTACACACACTGCTCTATCATATGATTTTGTTTTTTGTCACATAGCATAAAAACATATAGAGTACATATTTATTTATCTTTTTAAAGTGTAATGACATAAATTTTATTGGTTGCATTTGTTTTCTCTTCCTTTACAGCAGGGGTATCAAACTCAAATACACAATGGGCCAAAATTAAAAACTTAGACTAAGTTGGGGGGACCTTAAAATTTATTGAAAAATTTGAGGAAGTTTTTCCTTCTCATTAGATATAAAACCTTGATACGATCACAACTGGCATCACTTGGATAACAGCAGGCTACGCACAGCCCGAAACACCGCTATATGATACAAGGCCATGGGTCGCCAAGAAGCCCCTGTAACTCCAAAAGCCTCCTGGCACCTCCCACCTGTAGCTGAGGGGGAGTGCTGGAAATGCCAGACACGGCCAATGCGGGGCTAAATCTTATGAGTGGCCCGCCGCTGGAACTCCCTGGTGGCTGTTGGTTATTATTGTGCTGCAGGTTGTTTTGGTGGTTGTTATTGTTTTCATTCTCATTGTTGGAGTTCTGATTGCTTACCAAGGCAGATGAAACACCAATCCCTGTTCCTGCACTAAGGCCAACACGGGCACAGCCCTAAAAAAGAAAAAAAGATTTTTTTCATAGTTGACTTTCAGTAAAAAAAAAAGAACAATAAAAACTGTTTAAAAATGGGTTGTGTTTTTCCAGCAATACAAGAAAATTACAAAATAAAAATTTTTAAAAGAGCACTTTTGTATTTTGAAATAATCTAGGCCAGTGTTTCTCGACCTTTTTAACATGGGAAAAACCCTTAACATAATTTTCAGGTACCCATACTATAATTATAATAAAGCCACAAAAGGACTTTACAATGAAAACCATATGATAAACCTGAGTATGCAGAAAAAAAAAAAAAAACAATAAAAAAAGCACACACTATGAGGCCTGTGTTAATGGGTTTTAGTTTGATTTGACTAGATGTTGCATTCTCATACATACAATCAGGGGAGATATGATGTGGGGGAGGTCAGATAAGGATCAATCTTTGATTTTTGAATGACCTCAGCAGCGTCCCATGTCGGTGTCATCAACACAAGCCTAAGGCAGGCTCTCACAGTTATTAAATGAAAGTTATTTGAAAGTTCTGAACAAAGAGTTTGAGACAAAGGAAATACAAGATTTAATGCTTTGCAGAAATGGATATATATATCCTGGTAAAAAGAAAAAAGATCACACACATTAAAAATTTTGGAGGTGGTTATTAATTGCTTCCCATTTACCTATTGGACTGGATGGTAAAATAGTGAAAGGCAGAAAAAAAATCAAACACAAAAAACATCTTTACAAGATACAAAGCAATTCATCAACTTAAAACATTGCTAATTCAGGCCACCATGCTTCTTGCATAAGAAACCAAAGATTAGGCATCTGTAGGCAAGGCTCACCTTAGGAGGTTCTCGAAACATCTGGTCCAGCGAGATAAACTCCAGGCTTGGGAGTAACTCAACAAATTGACTGAAGGATTCCAGCTTTATAGCGTGGCAGCGAACCAGACTAAGATCAACCAGACGGTTCCAACGAGAGTGATCTTCAAACAAGTACAGAGGAGAATATAAGCTTTATACTTTATGTTACAAATAAAATGCATATTACAGATAGAAAACACAGATGGTGTAAATCATAGATAAGGAGAACAAAATCTCTAACAATCATGTTGATATTATTTTTTTTTTTTTACTTGTGCTTACAGAGAGCACCCTTGTGCTAACTGGCCTATAAAAGAAACTGTCCAATACTCCGAAGGACCTAGAAGGACAAGATCTTGTATTTACCATGTAAGTTTTTAAATTTGTAAAACTGGGAGCTATAGGGGCAATAATTGATAAAGGATACATAATAAACTTTTACGCACACTGCTCTATCATATGATTTTGTTTTGTTTTTTGTCACATAGCATCAAAACATATAGAGTACATATTTATTTATCTTTTTAAAGTGTAATGACATAAATTTTATTGGTTGCATTTGTTTTCTCTTGCTTTACAGCAGGGGTATCAAACTCAAATACACAATGGGCCAAAATTAAAAACTTAGACTAAGTTGGGGGGACAACCTTAAAATTTATTGAAAAATTTGAGGAAGTTTTTCTTTCTCATTAGATATAAAACCTTGATACGATCACAACTGGCATCACTTGGATAACAGCAGGCTACGCACAGCCCGAGACACCGCTATATGATACAAGGCCATCGGTCGCCAAGAAGCCCCTGTAACTCCAAAAGCCTCCTGGCACCTCCCACCTGTAGCTGACGGGGAGTGCTGGAAATGCCAGACACGGCCAATGCGGGGCGAAATCTTATGAGTGGCCCGCCGCTGGAACTCCCGCTTCATTGAAATAGCGCTGCTACTACAATTCCCAGCATTACTTGCGTCAATATACCAGTTCAATGCGGGGCCACGCATAGGCAGAAAGCCTGCTCATCTATAGATGCAAGTGATGCTGGGTATTGTAGTACGTGGCGCTATTTCAATGCAGCAGCGTGCCAGTTGCAATTCATATTTAGGATTCCTTTTGGGGCCAAAAAAAAAAAAAAAAAAAAAAAGGACGCTGGGACTTGACACCCAAGCTTTACAGTATTCTCTCCAGAAATTTTTCAAGCTGGGTGGGAATAAGCTGTAGGTGGGTTGCAGCCCCTGCATCGTGACCCAAGTTGTAAATAACCACCCAAAAACGACCGGGTGGTTACTGAAAAGTGCCGGGTGGTACACCCAGCTAAAAGGAGCTGCAGAGAACACTGCTTTATTTTTACTGGGTCAACGTACAAGTAACACATTTCCAGTTCTAGGGCCACAATGCTCGCTTACTTTTTGTAACAAGACACCAGTGCTAATCAGCTGACAATGAACAACCAACAGCATGAACATGAAAAAATTAGGATTTATTACCTGTGATCCAGTTTTTTGGATTGTGTAGATGAGGGCAGTTATAGATCACCAAGTACTTGATGCAGGAGAAGACTTCATTTACTGCTTTCATCCCAATGTCTGTGATAATACCAGGATTTTCTGCCACATCCGCCAGGCCGTACTTCATTAGATCAGCATTGGTCATCTTACCTGAGCACAAAACAAGCCTTGGTAAATGTCAAGCAAGAAAAAGGAGGGGGAGGGGGTGTATGGTGTGAAGGTATAAAAAAATTCCAAGATTGTTCAAAATCACTGGAATTTTTGAAAATCTTTTACAAAGCAATAACCAAAGAAATATTCAGGGAGTGAAATCCTTTCACACAGCTACCCACAAAAAATAATTTGTAACTTTTAAACAATTAGCTTCTGCTTCAGATTATATGACACCATGTGAATAGAATATGTAATGGGAGAAAAGTGGTTTTTCAAACTTTCACATTCCTTAACTTGTCCTTAAACAATGAAAATCTGCTTTGACACACATTCCATAATGAAATAATATAAATATATATTTTTAGATATATATAGATTTTCAGAAATGGTCAGTAAAAGCAATCTGTATGCTTGAATTAGTTTAGGTTTCCTTTCATATAGCCTATTGGATAACTATAAAAAAAAATTATTGTTATTCTTTAAGAAATGTTACTTGTATTTACTATTTATGGTTGTAATAACACCTGATTTTCATTATCTTTATGTACAGTATGTATGATAACAGGGATACGTACAAACTAAATTATTAGGTAATTTTACATAAATGTATCCATAGGCCATTGGTATAACAAAGTTTCTAAAAAAAAAGGCTTTTTCTCTCCTATGGACAATGCCTGCAGTAGAATCACAGCTAAACCATGAAAGATCAAATATGAAAAATCAGGTAATAATAAGTTTTCAGTGCTAGAATTTTACAGCTGTAAATTTGAAATGACCCACAATGACATCTGCTGGTGATATCTGGTATTGTAATTGCCAATTAAACGATGGAATCCCCTTTTGCAAATATGATCAACAATTTCTAAGGCCTTTTTTAACTACATTTTCTTCAAATTAACAACACTTATGATTCATTATTGAGCTTCCTTACATTGTAGCAAAAACTCATCCACGTATCCCAGATGTAAAGTTTCAAATTGGGGAAACTCCAGTTCGGCCATCTTTAGTGCAGAAAACACCCCATCTTTGGTCAGGGAAGGCTGAATGCGCACTTCATGTAACCTTGATGTAATCATTAATAATAAGTTTTCAGTGCTAGAATTTTACAGCTGTAAATTTGAAATGACCCACAATGACATCTGCTGGTGATATCTGGTATTGTAATTGCCAATTAAACGATGGAATCCCCTTTTGCAAATATGATCAACAATTTCTAAGGCCTTTTTTAACTACATTTTCTTCAAATTAACAACACTTATGATTCATTATTGAGCTTCCTTACATTGTAGCAAAAACTCATCCACGTATCCCAGATGTAAAGTTTCAAATTGGGGAAACTCCAGTTCGGCCATCTTTAGTGCAGAAAACACCCCATCTTTGGTCAGGGAAGGCTGAATGCGCACTTCATGTAACCTTGATGTAATCATACATTGTATTACAACACAACACATGAACTGGAAATATAGAAGCAACACAGCATAAACATCACACATTTCAGATATGCATCCATCTCTTGTGTTGGAAGACCCATGGCACATGACACAAGAAATAAAGGCTGATCACTCACTAGTCGAATACAAAATTCACATTATTCTGAAAGGGCAAAAAATGGCCTCTACTTGTTTTACTAAAAGCATACACATATCACCATTTCCTTGATTTAAATTTTAGTCCCACAACAATTACAATTCTGGGATCATGTAGATAAGCTTTGTAAGAAATATAAATGCAGATAAAAGAAAGTCTTGTCAGGAAAATAAAGCAATCAGTCCAGTGTAGATACAAACACAATGGTGTGTGTGATCTGCTTTTATTTGTACATCTGAAGTCAAGAAAACAGATTTAAAACATCCAATAAACCTCCACAACTGGTTATTACTCTAATGCATATTGCATGCAACAAAGTTTTTCTAGGATGGGATCTCTTAAAATGTGAAAAGAGACAAAATACTTTAAAAAAGTATGGCATAGCATATACCAACCTTCTAGCAGCTGTTATTATGAGGTAGCCAAGATCCACTTCAAGAGCATTTTTGCAAGCTCCTAAAACAATTGTATGTAAATTTCGAAACCCTCCTAAAAAGGACAGAACACAGCAAAAAGGATTAGTTATGAAGTGCAAAAATATGTTTGTTTTAATAAAACGTGCATTTGTTAATATAAATAACTAAACTAGAGGTTGCAGGATGAAGGTTAGTAAGACTATAGTGACATTTTATTATCATCTGCTAGGCAAAACAGACAAGCTAGAAAGATGAGGTTAGAAAAGCAATCTATGTATACTGCATATTGTCACGTTTACAGTATAACTACTTACACTGGAAATAGTTACAAGTATGCCATTAGTATAGTGTGGCTGGCAGGGAACGGAGGTAGGATTCTTTTGTATACTTGCTAGAATCAAAATAATCATCAGCGACTTCAACAGTAAGTTGGATTGGGAAACCATTTAAGATATTTACAATGATTAGGAAGGAGTCACAACAAATAGTTTACACCAATACCTATTTACAGATGCAATTTATTTTTAAAATGTATTTTAAACTCTTTTGCAGTGAATGGATATACTCTTGATTTTACAAAAAAATACATAAACATCTAGAATATATTAGATTACATTTATGAACTCTTCTATGATTCTAGAAACTATAATATTGAACTGAAAGCAATTTAATCCTATGTAATAGGTAAGAAAAATACCTGGTCTGTTTTTACTCTGGGGCTTTCAGTAAGATGCAAAATAAATATAGGCATCAAGGTTTTGGCGTACTTGCCATATTAGGATGCATCTATGTTTGCACAATTGGCATTTTATTGGTGGCTTAAATTAATCTAACACAAGCTAGGTATGCTAGGTATTAGGCAGGACTGAATGGGGGGCCTCCAAAAATATAAAAAGATGCAAAGCAATAATTTAAAGAGATAGTTGCATGAAAAACAAATGCGATGTAAAGAGCGCACAATTTAATTGGATTGGATTGGAATTAATTGTATTGGATTTAAAATAAAAACACAGCACCATGTTAATGTTACTAAACATATTAAAACAACATTAAACCAGAAATCGCAAAATAAATAAAATTTGTAATGTAGTAATAACACACCAGACCGCCAACTGTCCTCCACCACATGTTGGATGAGCCCTCCAAGAAAGGGAACTCTCACTAACTCTAAATGTTCCAGGTTGCGAGCAGAAGCCAAACCAGTCACAAGTGGCACATACTTCAAAGAGTTAGTGGGACCTTGAAAAAAAGTAAACATAAGAAAAAAAGGGGGTAAGGGATGAAAAGTCATTAGGACTAAATAAACATCTACCCACACTGAGGAAGAACAGCTGTCCAATTATTAACATGTTCTGTGCTCTGAACGTGAGTAGAAACCCCCTTTAAGAAAATATTACATCATAAAATGCAATTCAATTGTAAATGCATAACTTGGCAAACATTTTACCTATTAAGATGTATTGAACATACTGGGCACTAGATGATTCTCTAACAAGATAGTGAAGTAGGAACATTTTTGTAATTAGTTAGTAATACACTGACATCATTATGTATATATACAGTGTACTATGATGTAATATTATCTGGACTCATGTATTAAAGTAATGTAATGTATATGATGTGAGTATAAACTAGACATCTATACCATGCTGGTTCCCTATGGGGCACAGACTGGTACTTGATCCCTGTTCCAAATGGTGGGGCATCTGTAAGAGGACTGGTATCGATGGATGGGAATCCCACTATGAGAGTTCACATCCTTTGAAAGGATGACTGGCAGTTGATCCCCTTCTAGGGTAAGCTGTCCATGTCCTCCTAGTGGGGGACGAAGGCTGCCCTGTCCAGTGTCAGAGTCGTTGCTGCTGTGTGTGGCTATGTCTGTACCTAAGGGTGGTTGATGCAGGGGAAAACTACTCCTCATGTGGGAATGGTCTTCAGTCACTGCAGGCTAAGGGAGTGTTTATCCTACATCCACACACATGGATGGTGAATGTAGGAGACGTACTCCACTGAGTTGCAAGCAGCTCCCTGCTGCCATGTGAAACGTCGACCCGCAGGCAGAGGATTACAAACAGGAAAGGGAAAGAGACTAATATTCAGCAGCCATAATGGAAAATCAGGATGGCGAGGATTAGCGATGCCCATGAATAAGTAAGGACTGTTCAATTTGCCAATATCTAAGTATACAAGCATTGAATGCTCCTTAATAGAGATAGCAGTTTGGGCAGATGAACAAGCATAGATAGTCACAAATTAAGAAGTAGCAAATCAGCTGATACACATTATATATGAAGACAAGCCGCAGTAAATGCAACTGGCAATTTAAACACATCAGTCCCCAAAAAATTAATTGCACATTTTGATGTTTTAGATTGGTGACTCATACTAGGATCTATTGGCAAGCATGCATCACAATTGATACTCCTAGAAGGTAACCTATACAATAGTGGTAAAGGTAAATAGGTCTTGGTACAAGGAATTACAAAGAGGTAATTGGATATTGCACATTTTGATAAGGATATATCTGGAACACATAGACTGGAAACTGCACAGGACTACGGATGTATTTTTAATATATGGATTAAAAACTGGGTGCACTCATAAATTTCAGCTCCAGTGTAAGCAATTAGTAGTATACTTTAATTATATGAAAAGAAATTTGAGTGTGAGAAAATACATATCTCTGAAGCTTTAGGAGTTTTTTTAGCCCTGTGTGAAGAAGTGTGGTGATGGAATTAGGTGACTGATAAATTATTATTACAAAATCAGGATTGTTATGGAATATTTGTATAAAGCTATATCTAATTGTTTGATTTTTTCCTGATGAAGCGGACTTAGATCCGAGAAACACGTCGAACTTAAAAACCTACTAACAAAACAACAGACCAAATTTGTTGAATATCATTCTTGGTTTTATTGTGTTTTTATATGTGTAACTTCTTGAATAAATATTGAATTTTTATTAATATGGAGTTATGTAAAATCAATGCCGTTAAAATCCCATGGTGACTGACCAACCCGAAATGAAAATGTATACAGCTGTCCAATAAGTAAACCCCTGGTCCTATTTTGTTGCTGATGTCAAATTCAAACGCAGCATGCTTCTTTATATTAAAAAAAAAAAAAAAAAA
>NC_092859.1:71966328-71978950 GCF_032062135.1 Pyxicephalus adspersus
CCGAGATCCCCGCCTTTTTACCTAAGCTTACTCTGAGCGCTGTTCAAATTTCCACCTAGGATTTCAGTGACTCTGGCGGCAATTTTGGATAGCAACTCCCACAGAAGGAAGGACTGATGGTAATATTACAAGTGTACTATATAAAGCTGTGTGATGTAAAAATTTACTCAAATACAGAAGTTAAATCTTACCAGCACAATTCCGCATAACAAATGTTCGCAGGCTGATGCACAGGAAGTCCTTAAAAGGCTGAGGTTTGGTTAGACGCACCCATTTTAGATATAAATGGCGGAGCATTGGGATACAAGGGATTTCAGGCACATTTACTCCTTTTCATGTGTTGAAAAGAGACAATAGTTTAATAATTGGGCAGAAATACACACAACACTATAATTTTGCAATTTAATTTCAAAAATAATAAAATGCTTACCTACTAAATGTAAGGTCTGGATTTTGGCAGCAATAGGTATTTTTAGTTTATTTTCTGGTGGTATGGGAAAAGCCCCGTTGCGATTTCTAAATTTTCCTAAAATATGCACCTGTGGCATGTATGTCCATATTGCTTCTACAAGCTCCAGATGGGAGGTCTCCACACCCTGGGTAAAAGCATGGAAAAAATGTGACACTGGTATCTTTTAAATACAAACACACTTTTTTTACAAAAATTTACAGGCTTATGTAAATGTGGTTTATTTTTTGGTATTCTTATACAGAAAAGGAAGAAACAGCTTGCCATAAACTGACAAAGAATTGGCACTCACCCTTGTTCAAATATTACAAGAAATGAGATTGGAATTAATAACAAACATTATAAATACCCTTTACCTAATATTTTTTTGCGCAACCTTCAGATATCATTACTGCAAAATATTTTGTAGGCTGTCACAATGACAGACTCATTTCCAATTATGGAGCTCTCTGATCAACTGATCAATGAACTCTGTGAACTCCAGCATTTCCCCCCATATTACAGAACTGTCAATGAATTCTGTTAGTTTGTGCCAGTTTCAAAGTATCAAAACGGTTACAGCACACTTTTTTTTTTAAAGCAGTATACCATACATTATAAAACTAGCCCTTATTTGTAAAAATGCTTTCTAAAATGAGATTTGGCTAGGACTAACAATCACCTTAAAATATATCAGTAACAACACTGAAGACATCCGTTTAGCTCGCTCTAGACTTCAAGGCAAGCAATCCAATGCTTTATACTGCACAAAATGACTGTGCAAAATGCCTGTGTCCAGTTCATTAATACGCAACATAGAAAGTGTAGACTTCATAGCAGGGACTGAATGTGACCCCATGACTGCTATTAGATGGTTCTAAAGAACACTCACCAGGAGATTGGGGCAGGACTGCAAAGCTTCTAATACACCAGGAATACTGAAGGCTTCATGGCCCCTAACTCTTCGTCTTTCCAAATACCTTGGGTGAAGGCCATAAAGTTGTTCAATATCTGGCATCTTTTTAAGTAGTTTCAGAAAACTAGAATCTGTGAAACCTATTAAAAAGGCAGAGGGAAAAGCAAGTCAACAATGCCATCTGCAAGGGAACATGCATCAGAACAAAACAAGTCAAGTGAACAGTTGATAAGATTTTTTTGACTGCAATATTTTTTTTTTTTTTTTTTGCAAGTATGAGCAATTTGAGCTTTTTGTTGGTATTAAACTTGATTACTAAAAATCAAAGTCCTTTGTTTAAATAACCTCTCCCAACCACTTACTAACAAATGGGGGGGGGGGGTCCTCAACAATATTATCTACAAATTATTTTGGCTATAAATACTTTTCAACAAACTCAGTCTCTTGATCTATTACGAACCTAAACTTGACCCATTAACCTACTCATTACATGAATCTACCCATTAGCCTAACCTGTAAGCTTAGCTAAGCATTAGCGCATTCTAATGTATACATACTACCAACATATTAAACAAATGAAGCTCCTTTTTTACTTTAACGTTACATTAACAAAACACTTACCTGTGGGCATATATTCCCACCAGCGACCTGCACAAAGATCTACCATTTTGACTACACGAAGGTACAAAGTCACAGCTTCCTTCAGTTTCCGTGACAAGCATTCCATACACATTATATCCTGCAGCGGAAGGTATCTGTGCAAAGAACATATTCTCTTTGTTAACATTTCACAGTGGATTCATGATTTGATTCTAGTGTTGAAGTGGAACCTTTTCCCTGGTGTCTGAACAGCAGACAAAAGTTAGCATTTTAAATGCAATTGTCATCTTATGTCATCATAATATCTGAACGGTCATATCATAAAATCTGAACGGTCATAAAGCCATCTGAAATTTTATTTGCATGTGGCATTGGAGGAAAACCCTAATGTATAATTCTTGGTCCTGAAACCAAAACATGGACAGTTTAGATCTGGGCATCCCATACTGTTTCTACTGTCCGTTTGTACAGCTTTGCTGTATCAATGAAATTGTAAAACAACTTGGTTAGCTCCAAAGCACTGTTACAATCTGTGATAAATGTATTGGTAATGTTAATATTCAACATTAATAGTGCATTTGCAGAGGCTAACTCTGATTTCACTGAACACTACGAGCTTCTCATACGGTACATTAGAACCTTTATTTAGCAAATCACATAGAGCCCACCATATTTCCTGGCTTGAGTAAGTTCAGTATCATCAAATTTTTCCTTCCCCAGTCAGCACTACCTCCGCTTCTCCGAACTTTACTGTGGCTGGCTCACCATTCCCTCTCATTTGTCCTTTAAATCACAAAAATTTCCCCAAAAACGAACTTATCTAGTAAATAACATTGGTATTGGTAATGTCATATATCGCAAAAAAATACCAAGTCCCTGGTGTCGTTCAGAACATTGGTGCAAAAGGTATTATGAAGATATACTGTGGCTATACTCACTTAAATATATGGCAAAGCACTTCATGGGATAGCTGGTTCATGTAATCCTTAGGATCGCTAGATTTATTTTCTACACCTTCAGCATTTGTTTTGCACGGTTTCACGTATTTCCGCCGAGGCCCCATCTTAAACTGGTGATGAGGAGTCACTACATAAACTGCAAAGTAAAAAGAAAATTACATATAGGAAGAAATCAGACAGATTAGTCAACCCAGTTTTTTAATTGCACAAAGACCATAACACCTCGTTATTTAGAGATACTTTGGAACAGAAGTGCCTGCCATCTGCAGCGATATCACCAAATTCTCCAGTGATCTCACCAAATACCAAATCCAGAACAGGAATTTTAAAGGGACATTACAGATTAACTTGAAAAAAAGTTTTTCTACTTTATTAAACTCATCCTAAAGGCAGTTCGGGGGGGGGGGGTTTTTTTTTTACAGGTTATTCCACAATGAAAGGATGATTCCCACAGCTGCATTCATAATATGAGCACAGCTGTGGGACTCCTGACAGTAAGGGATTCCTGGGCACTAAAGGGCAAAAAAGGACAAGTTTCCCCATTCACCTCTAGTGCTCCGTGATTGGCTGAGGAAAGGGAAATCCTGATGACGCTTGAGCCATTTCCTCAGCCATTCACCAATGGAGGTGAATGGGGACAAGTTTTCCCATTCAAGTCTAGTGCTGATTGGCTGAGAAAAGGGAAACCCTGATGACAGCTCAAGCATCATCAGGATTTCTTTTTCCTCAGCCAATCCTGGAGCAATCAGCAGAGATCTGCTATGATAAAAACACTGCTCTCCTTATTGCTCCCGCAGCCCTAGCGGAAATGTGTTCTTGAATACATAACACGTCACAGCTCCGCTCGTGCTGCAGGAGCAATCAGGGAAGCGAAGCTTCAGCATAGGAAAGCTCCTCTCCGTGATTGGCTGAGGAAAAGGAAAACCTGATAATGTTTGAGCTATCATTAGGACTTCCCTTTCCTCAGCCAATCACGAAACACTAGAGGTGAATGGGAAGACTTGTCCTCATTAACCCTCTAGAGCCTGGGGATCCCACACTGTCAGGAGTACCACGGCTGTGCTCATCCTTTCATTGGGGGATAACCAGTAAAAAATATTAAAAATAGTAAATAGTAAAAATTGTTACACAAAGCACACACATTCAATAACATACTTTTTACTCTTTCAGGGAATGAGTAAGGGGTTTTATGTACCCCTGCACTCATTCACTGAAAGGGTTAAAAATAAAACTTTTATAAACGCTTATGTAAAATTGCAGCAAATCACATCATAGGCGTTTATGAGTTTTTTAGCGTTTTAAAGACTTGTAAAAGTGCATTAAAATGCATATAATTGTGGTAGGAACATTTACATTTGGGGTTTAGGCTGTAGACCCAGCCTAAATTCCAAAATTACTTTTCTCCAGGGAATAACAGCCTGGCCTTGGGTACACCCAGCCTATTGTTTTCCAGTGTTTACCCCAAGACAGTCGGCATCACCATGATGAAATCCCTGATTGCTAGTGAATGTTGAGCACTGCCAGTCAATCATAACTAACACTTCCACTCCTGACCTAAAGCTAAAAATTGATTTTAAGTTTTGTATTCTCCAAACATACCGTAATAAAGCCAATAAAGTAATAGACATTTTCTTCTTTTGGCCAGAGTGGGAAATTATTAGAACTGTTCAGTTTTTTTTTTACATCTGTCACCAACTGGTAAGAATCATTTTTATTTCGTCTACACAATATATATATAAATAAAAAATAAATCTCTCTCTCCCTCTAATACAGATGTCACTGAAACAAACGTCCCTACTAAAAAATTTCCCTTCTCTTCTTCCTAAATGTAAGCTTCTTTTAAAGCAGAACTGTCATCCACATAAAAAATAAATAAAGAAAAAAGAGCCTGCAGAGCCCTCCATCCCTCTCCACCTGGCTTCCATTCTGCACAGCACTGTCCTGGAATCTTTCTTCACTGCAGGAGATTGGCACTTTTTAGTAACTGGTGAAAAAGCCCCAAGATCGGGTATGCACAGAAGGGGCAGCCCAAAGCCTACAATGATATGTGATCCCCCCCCCCCGCACCTGCTCTCATGAATTAAATGCTCATTCTGGTTGCTTGCTAACATAAAATGCCAAAAACCAAACAAATTCTATAATTTGTAATAATGCCATTAGAAGGCGGCTGTAATAAACACAGCTCACACACTGAACCCAATGTACATGGGAGTACAATGTACATCCATTGCAGGCTTCAGTCATGTTCTTTTTACCAGTTTGCCGCTGTATCACCTTCACCCTGCCATAATCTCCGTCCCACATTGCCTCCTCATTGACCCCCTTCGCTGCCAATACCCACCGGTCACAGTTCTCCGGTATACAAGTAACCCCTTGCCGTCCAGCAGCTGAGCCTCTGTGTACCGGAAGCCACAAAAAAGATGCCCAGACAAACACTTCCTGATTCAGTTCCGCCCCTCCCTTCACACCCAGCCAATCTGTACCCTTCGTTGGGAAAACCAATAGTCGAGGTGCTGGGAGCCAGCAGAGATGGGATTGGCTAAACAAGAGGCGCTTTGACGGACGTTACGTAGGGATTAGGGAAGACGTGACTAGGAGGAGAGAGAGCAGTGTCGTATAAGAAAATCCTACCTTATAAATACGTACTACCAATTAATTGGGCGTGTACAGTGACGTCACATTCAGCGATTTGTGCTCTGTCTGCGCGCGCATCTCTTTTCTTTTTCGATGGGATTTTGCTTTAGTGTGAACTCCCCGAGAGTGGGCGTGTCCTATAGACTTCGGAGATCACCCCTCATACACCAGCAGCCTGAGAGCTGTGTCTGTGGTTCTGTCATTACCCCAATGTATAACCTTTCATATCTCCCGCACAGATTGTGGTACAAACCTGCAATTTTCAGGCTACACAGGGGACCATGGGAGCTAAAACTATGCTTAAATTCAGCCCCCTGAACATAAGTTGCCAGATACCGTGTTCTCAAACAAAGTCGGTATAGGAGCCTGCAATCTTTTCTTATTAAAGTGGACCTAAAGTAAAAATAATGACCCCTATACTTGCACAGATCCATGACATATGCCGGTGTATTTGTAAAAAAAAAAATACAGATATTACTGCGCATGTGTAAGATTGCCATCTTTCTTTTTTAAATGACAGAAAAGTCCCTCCTGGGCATGCCCGTTCTTGGGGCCTAATATGAACATCACAAATCCCAGGAGGCTCTGCGCTCCCATTCAGTCTTCATCGCCGCCGCAATTATGACAGAACGGCAGGGGGTTTGCCTTTTTGTATTTAAAAAAAAAATTGAAATTTGAAAAAGTAAACATTTAGGTAATTGGCTATTTCATGATCAGGTTCCCCAAATGGGGTTTGCCCCGGGGGCCACTTCCATGGCATTGAGCATTGGGGTACTGCCAGTTGTCTGTGTGCTGTGGTGCCTCAAATATAAATTTGCCCACTCACCAAACTTTAAGGCTGCATTCAGACTGGCGGTGAGGTTGCCCCTTTCTCATGGAACCCTGGGGCTCAGGGGATTCACTCAGTGAGAGTACTGCTCACTGTCACCTAGAGTCAAATCTGCAGTTGTCATTAGTTTTACTTTAGGTCCACTTCAATGAGATCCCTGATTTTTATTAGGATTTTATGTTTGAGACCCTGTATCTGACAATTTATTTTGTTCAGGGGGCTAAAATTAAGTTCAGTATCAGCTCTCGTGTACCCTGAAAATTTTAAGCTTGTATAACAATCGGTGTGGGAGATATGAAGGGTTATACATTGGGGTTAATGACAGCAGCACGGACACTGGGAGAAGATAGAAGATGCACGCAGTCAGAGCATACACAGAGATTGTGACATCATTGTACACACTCGATCAGCTGGTAGTACACATTCCTAAAGTAGGATTTTTTTATAGGACACCGATCATAATCATACAAATACCATTCATAATAATAAAAATACAGATAATAATAAAGAGAGACATCACTTATAATGCTGGAGGGGACAGACTGGGCTGAGTGTAAAGGGGCAATGACATATGGATATATCTTTCACAAAGAAGATAGCTCGAACTGAGTGTAAGGGAATAATGAACGAAACATAATGGACTTTAGTTACAATTCAAGGGAAATAAACAAAAATCCATATTTGCAAACATTTACTTTGCTTCATAGTTTGCCAAAAGACAATGCAGTAACCACTTATTTTTATATTTTATTACCTGGGAACATTCAACAAAGAATCAGTTTAAACACCATGAGCCAGGCGCATTGAATTCTTTTTAGTTTGGCACTTTCCAGAAAACTGTGTATGGTATCAGCATTTTTACATTAGAGGAGGACCCCTTCTGTGCATGCTTGATCTTGAAGTGATGTGTGTTTCCTAGGAGGGATCTCCTCTTTAAATTACAAAAAAATAGTATAAAAAAAACTTTTTTCATTGTATGAAAGGCTTAGCCACCCTTTTATATAAAGTAAAAAATGTATGATAGGTCTGCTTTAACTTTGGGGTCAACTAATAAGGTCCAATTCAAACTAGCCCAGCCAGTTGTGATCAATGTACGGGTATTGTTATGAGGTAGCACACATATCTGACTAAAAATCACTCCTGGAGCATCGCCAGCAGCGCCCCACACTGCATGGTATTGGGAAGGGGCATTGTGGTGCTATTTAGACTGAATGGGAACACAGCACACCAACACACAACATTGTAGTAAATACATTTAATACAAAAACCTCCTGTACATTGGTAATGGGCTGCACTGGATTTATTGCAGGTTGAATATTGGGGTACAAAAAGTTGAAGACAAGTGATGGGGTACAGTGATATTATTGTTGAGTGATTTGAAGGTTTAGAAAGGAGATAGACAGGTAATGGGGGTGCACTGGTATTACTTTAGAGTGATATAAATGGTACACAAAGGGGTGAAACAGCTGAGAGGTGCACTGATATTATTGTAGGGTGATATTGGGGTGCAAAAAAGGGAAGCCAGATGATGGGGTGCACTTGTATTATTGTAGGGTGATATGATGGTACACAAAGTGGGGAGATAGCTGATACTGTAGGTGCAATGGAATTATTGTGGGGTGATATGAGGGTTCAGAAAGGAGGAAGACAGGTAATGGGGTGTGCCGGTATTATCATAGGCTTTATTGGCCAATGATTGTCATGTTAGTAGTGATAGCTAATGTTTTATTTTCACTTAGGACACCCCCACCATGGTAAGAAGAGAGTGATAACCTAAGTGCTGGAAACATTATTACATTTTCAGGGATTTTTTTGTTTTGACAGAGAAAAAAAAAATGCTGAATCTATAAAAGATTCAGGTAATTTTTGCAATTACATACCTCAAGCAGTATGTTGTTCCAAAGTGCCTTATGGTACCAATAAATATTTTCTCTTGTGTGCTTTATTTACTTGAAAGTTATCATTCTCAAGTATTGAAACTAATATATGAAGACCTGCAACTCTCATCCAGGTACCCATCACTAGGACCCTCTTCACACTGAAATGTAAAAGGCATTGTACATTAGGGTAATATATGTTGCACTGTGGAATAAGAGAACATTCCTTTCAATGTGGCAATGTGATACCGTCCCGGCACTTCCTCTTCTATCTAAACCAGCACTAAAATACCTTGTGTTGGCTGGTATCATACTCTAATGTAATGCCAAAATCTGTTTAACTACCCATACATTGAATGTATTATTTATCTGCTAGTAATTTCATTGTCCAAGGTCCAGCCAGATTTTATGTTCTATTTAAGCACTGAAATTACTCAGTTTGAGTGAATTAGACAAAGATTCAATTCTTCAGATTTTAAATGTATGATCATTTTAAAAGTGAAAGTCAGGAATAAATCAACATGCTAATTTTATGTCTAGGGTACCCACATTTTTACTTATCAAATCCCTTCTTCCCCCAGCAGGTGGCATTCTCCTCCTCCATCCAACACTCCAGATTGTGAGGTAGCAAAGTAGGGGTCAGAGGATGGCGCTATAGGGCACAGCAGGGAACACAGGCATGCCCATTCATTTCCAATATTTGTATTACACGTTTCTGGGTGGCATTGTCAATGCACTACACCCAGCTCTGGATGCCAGTTACCAATGCGGTCCCCGCTCCGTCTCAGGGCCCACCGCCTCCTCCTCCTGCTGTTGCTGCCTGTCAGTACTCACTTCAGTAAAATTGCACACTTCTGGGCGGCATTGACGATGCACTACACCCAGCTCTAGATGCCAGTTACCAATGCTATCCCTGCTCCATCTCAGGGCCCACTGCCTCCTCCTGTTGCTGCCTCCTGTCAGTACTCCATTCAGTAAAATTGTATTACACACTTCTGTGTGGCAATGTACTACACCCAGCTCTAGATGCCAGTTACCATTGTGGTCCACGCTCCATCTCAGGGCCCACTGCTTCCTCCTGCTGTTGCTGCTGCCGCCTGTCAGTACTCCATTCACAAAAATTGTATTACACACTTCTGTGTGGCATTGATGATGCAGTACACCCAGCTCTAGATGCCAGATGTGTAGAGGATAGACGCAAGGAAAGAAGTGTAGTGTGACAGGGACAGTGAAGGAGCCTTCTTAGTTCATTGTTAGCTGCATTGTTTTATAGGGCATTTTCTTTTACATGAGCTACTAGCTAGTCAGTTTTGTTAAATTGTCAGCAGTCAGCACATTTAGTGTAAGTTATATTGTGTGTATTACACTCTTAGGCTCTGTTCACTGACTGCACATGCACTGAAGGTACAATTGTGGTTGCTGCTACTTGTAGTGCCACGCATAGCTAGTAAGTTTTGTTAAATTGTCAGCAGTCAGCACATTTAGTGTAATCTATATTGTGTATTAGTGAAGACACTGTTAGTCATCTTTTTCACACTGTACATTCACTAAAGCTAAATAAAATCAAATGCAGTTGCTATTTACCAAAGGAGACCGTTTGGTACAGTGAAATTTCTGGCCTACTGTAAAATAAATACAGATATTTCAGTGTTTGATACCTGTTCCTATTTACCAAAGAAGGCCGTTTGGTACAGTGAAATTTCTGGCCTACGTTAAAATAAATACGGATTCTCTTCTTTTCAAATGATAATTATTTGTTATGAATCCTACCAGTAAGCTGATACATGAGAGAACCAAATAATATATTGTTCTGTGGTTCTCAAAACAAAGAGGAGAAAGTGTGTATGTGCTAAGGCGTCTCCTAGCACCAATCTTATTTTAGGAATGACCCATTTAGAGATCATGGCCTTGTTTACTCTTATCTCACAAGGAATCCATGGCTGGTAACATATTCTTTTAAAGCCTTTTCTCTTCTCTTTTGCTGTAAGACAAAACTGCTGAAGTCCTTTGGGAAGCTCAGAGCATAGGTTCTTAGTCACAGCTAAAGCATCTGCTGTGACTAAGCATTAAGGTAGCTGTCAACTAACAATGTAAAGTCAGAAAGCATGCCATTCAACATAGCTTGACGTAAAACTCCTTGAAATCTTCCATTAATGGTTGTAACTTTGATAGTCTTTCCAATAATACAGCTCAGAAAACGTTCACCAGCAGTGGACTCTATATAGAAATGGTAATGAAATGAATGCAAATAAATGTCAGCCTTCTGCAGCTTCTGCTGTGTCAGTTAGGCGGGATTGCAAACATCGAGGAGCCCCAATACAGATATTTTAGTGTTTGATACCTGTTCCTATATACCAAAGAAGACGATGCACTACACCCAGCTCTAGATGCCAGTTACCAATGCGGTCCATGCTCCATCTCAGGGCCACCCGCCTACTTCTTCTGCTGCTGCTGCCACCTGTCAGTACTCCATTCACTAAAATTGTATAACACACTTCTGGGTGGCATGGACGATGCACTACACCCAGCTCTCCATGACATTTACCAAAGTGGTCTCCCTGGCGATAGCTGACCAGAGGCCACACATTGCTACTGCTCTCGCTGACCCACACTCCGTCTCTGGTCCTCCATCCATTTGCCTAATGTCACCGTGCTACTTGTCCACAACTTTATAGGTGGCATTCCTAACACGTCATCCAGGTCATGGTGCCAGCTAGCAAATATTATTATTATTATTATTATTATTATTAATAAACAGGATTTATATAGCAATAACAAATTACGCAGCGCCTTACATTAAATAGGGGTGCGTACATTAAATAGCAATGTGGTTTCCTGCTGTTTTGACTGCAGAGACTGCTGCTAGTGGGTTGAGTTCACACGTAGCGCCACCCTTTCTCAATGTCCTAATGTTTATGCTGCCTTCTGTACGCTGTCCATCAAGCAAAATTCCTTTTTGCCTGCTGTCAATTTGCCTGCCATCTTCTGGAAAACCACAAGGTCTTTTGGAACTTTTGTATTTTTCCCTTGTTGCCACTGTTCTCCTACACATACTTAGCAAATTTGGTTGTTCTAACATGTATAGGGGCTTGCTAATAATGTTTAAAGTCAGCCCATTGACTTTAATAAAATTCGCGAAATCGGTTCGCCGAAATTTCGCGGACCCATCGGAAGTTCTGTCAGAGGCCTTCTTGCTCATCCCAAATTTTTAACCATCTGCGGGGCTCTAATATTATTATTTAGCCAGGGTTGGGCTTTATTTCTTTAGTTACTATTTTTTTGCCTTTTCAGTTATATCTTCTTTTTGATTCATATGTAAAATTTGTTTGTACAGCACAGTTGTGGTCCGGTTGTAGTCTTCTTTTGGTTTCGTGTCCTGCTTATGATTTTCTGTGCCTAACCCACAACCTGGTTGCCACTTGCAGTTCATTAGCACTTTGCTATGCATCTGGCAGTCTGATCCATCCAGGGGTGTCTTGCATCGGGTCCCGCATCAACCCAGCATTCGTCCTGGAGCCAGCGCTCTGGAGCCGCCATCTTCTCCTCCTCTTCCTGGTTCTTCATCCTACGTCACCCGACCCAGGCGTGAGAGCGGGTGACGTAGGATGAAAACAAAACTTGCGAGATTGGCAATTTTTTTCTGTGCGCCAAAAGATTTCTTCTGCGCATGCCCAAGATGCTCAGGCCTGCGCAGAAGGAGCACCCAAGAGCCTCCCGGCATGCGTGACATAGGTATCCCGGAAGGCTTTGCACTCTTACTCATTTTCGATCGCCTGGGCCAGAGGTAGGCAAACTTCGGCCTTTAGGCCGGATACGGCCTAGCCAGTATTCCAGTCTGACCTAACGCCCCCCCAGTTATTTATTTTTGGATCCAGCCTAATTGAATTGTCGCGTTATCGCAAGTTTCTGCGATATCATCAATATCATCGAGTTCCCGCACAGTAACCCCAATTACTATGCCTAAAGAGCAGAAGCAACGCGGAGCTACCAGTCTTGGAAAGGTTGACCTCGTGTTGAACGTCGTGTCTTCAACCCCGAATGGACTGACGAATTATTCTTTGTCCAATGTGGCAACAAACACCAACAGCACTTTCAAGCGGTCGAATCTCAAGGGGCATTTCAATGACAAGCATGCGCACAAGTACGGAGACTACACCGCAGATGAGTGGAAGACTGAGGCTGCTCGTTGCAGTCACGGATGGAAAAACCTTTCCTTGGACACCTTGTTTCTTCTGGCCTAGTGTGCCTTCTTGACCTCTTGAAATGGCATACCCTGTTTCCCCTATGATAAGGCACTGTCTTATATTTTTTGAAATGCCAAAATATGCCCTAGGTCTTATTTTCAGGGGGATGTCTTAT
>NC_092859.1:71979259-72008343 GCF_032062135.1 Pyxicephalus adspersus
TGTTAGGGCAGGGATCAGCAGCTTGCTTGTCCTTTGAAGTTACTTTCAGTTTCACTCTGCACTGCAGCCAGCATCGAGGAGTCACACAGAGGCACACAGTGGCAGGTATCGGTGGGTGTCTTATTTGCGGGGGGTGCTTTATTTTAATTTTTTGATCAAAAATCGGGGGGTGGCTTATTTGATGGGGATGCCTTATCATCGGGGAAACACGGTAGTAGTCCAAAAAGATTGCTGACCCCTGGCCTAGGCGATTGGGAATTGGTGGGCAGTGCTGCACTAGATGCTGCCAGTATCTGAGGTTGCCAGTAATTGCTACTACCTGACCTTGCTGCCATTAGTAACTATTGCTGTATGGAACTGGCATGAGGCCCTGGCAGATTTAGCGGGCCTTTTAAAATTGCTATAGCACTTTGGTGTAGCTATCAGACTAAAGTATGTCTAAATTAGTTAGATTCTACTAGATTGTAAGTTCTTCGGGGCAGGGTTCTCTCCTCCTCTATCACTGTCTGTATTAGTCTGTCATTTGCAATCCCTATTTAATGTACAGAGCTGCGTAATATGCTGGCGCTATATAAATCCTGTTTATTAATAATAATAATAATACTGCATCAGCTATTATTGTTTACAGTGAGGTATTAGGTTAAATAGCATTTTAAATGGGAGCTTTTATGTAAGTAATGAATTAATTAAACCTTCCTTGACCCTAACTCACCTTGTGAGTGCATTATGCTGAATTGCAGGGTAACAAGCTATACTGCATTCCGGCGTAGATTGCATGGTTATGCACAATGGTAAAGTACAGACAAGCACAAGCACATGTTCTCAGCTTTGAAATAGCTAAAGCAAGCCAAACTCCAGGTCTTTACCTAGGTACTGTAATGACCTAATTTTAATATAGAAACTGGTATAAACATTTCAGTGCTAAGCATTTTACCAACTTACCAACTTGGTCCTTTCTCAAACAACACAGAATGCATGAACTATTTCTATGTTTTATATATATATAATTTTAATTTTAAATATAAAAATATTTATTTATTTATTTTAAACAACATTTCCAACTGCTGTGAACTTCAAATGGGATGTTTGTACTTTGAATCATGCTACTCCCTCCTGAACAGAAGTGAGTTTAGATTTGTAAAAATGTTTCTTCATGCCCTATATTAATAGATTTAGATATAGGTATATATAGTTGTTTGAGACTATGGGCTATGATTATATCATGTTATAATTTGCATCATGTTGGAAATGTTTGCTTGGAAAAATATTACTTTAGTAGGCTGTAATATATATATATATATATATATATATATATATATATTTATATTTATTTATATATATATATATATATATCATCTGGAAAATCAATCATTGCATTTTTACCTGAAAGATTCTCCACTACAGATTGGTGATTTACAGATTCCCTGATTTATAACTAGACTCCTTGGAGTGCAGTGAATTACCACTTCTTTTTAAAAAGACCACTTTAAAAAGAAAAACAATAATAGAGACACATTAATAGAAAACAACAATATGTAAGAGAAGACATTAAAACAAAGCTAAAAATTATACATATAAACTAAATTATTAGGTTGTTTTACACAAATTTACCCATACGGTGTCAGTGTAACATTATTTAATAAACAGACTTTGCTCTCCCATGGACAATGCCTGCTTTAGGACCACAGCCAAACCATGAAAGATCCTTGTATATGTGAATAATCAGTGTATAACAGTTTGGGATAAACACTATTGTAAATTTTGCTTTAGAATAGATCATTTGTTTCCAGTGCTAGAATTTTAGAGCTGTGAACTTGTAGTGTGAAACCGGTACCCCCAATAGATCAGTAATGTTTTGCAGAAAGCATTTGGTAAAGTTTTGGATACATTTAGGTTTTAGCATTATTGTCAGAAGTTAGTGAGCATCATTCTGCAATAAAAAAAACTTGAGTATGCACCATGAGGGGTTGGGGAGTAGTTTAAACCATATGCTGTCACTAAGCCTGCTAAGACAAGACTTTGGACTTTGTACAGCGCTGCGTAATAATATGGCACTATATAAATACTGTGTAATAAGAAAAATAATAATAGGACCATTTAAGGGCTCATGTAGAGCAGTGTTGCTTTCTGCATTTATAAAGAATCTGTTCAGTGGATTCCAAATGACTTTTGTGGAGTAGTGTTGATGGCAGCTCAGAGGTTGCGATGCCCTTGAGTTCTGTTTTGTTGCATGCATCATGTCCTATTGTAGTATGTTTAAGCAACATTGTTTATGAATAGAAAAGACTACATTGGACAAGAACACAAATCTACATGAACCCTAAGTGCTACTCTTAAGGTAGTTAGGTTTTAGGTTATGTTAAAGGTTAACAATGAAAGATAAGTGTCAGGTTTGGAAGTTGAATCTTTCTTTTATGTTAATGCTTTGCTTGGCTTAGAGGGTTGGCATTGAGAAACACTTTATTATTCTTCCATATTCTTTTTCTACTGTGCACTAAAGAAAACCAGGTTATGCACTATGATTGTTTGATTTCTAATAAATGCAGCCTGTGCTGTATCTGCAGTGCTGTTTTCCCAGTGCTTTCTGTTTTATTACTGCCTGTGTCTTCACCAGGGATATTTACCCTCTGTGATTGTCCTAAGGCCATTGTCACAAGACCCGAAATACATATTTATATTTGTCACTGGAGCAGGGGTTAAGGGAAAATCCATCAATGGAAAAAGATGACCTTAGGATGACCCTCTAAGGAAAAGTGAATGCAAGGCACAGACATATTTATATTAATATATTCCATAATAGTTACAGAGAAGATAAAGCCATTTTGTGTGCATCAGATTCCTTTGCAAACCCTGTTATTAACCTGTAATGTTAGCAGGGACATCACTGTGCTGTGCATAGCCTGTGCTGAAAGTTGTGGGGTGGGGGGAGAGGGGCAGCAGGACCCCCACTACAAGCTGTCTGAAAAAAAGCTACAAGGACACATATGAGATTGATCAACGAAGACATGGAGAAACAACAGTAGTGTCTTGTTTTGATTTCAGAAAGCCCCTACAAGAAAACACATTTGGAAATATTAACCCAACCTTTACCTGGTTTAGTTTTTGGCCTTTTGATTGGCTGGATGGGAATGACATAACTACCAAATGTGCAGAGAGTTTGCTGCATCCTGTCTTGTTGAAGCTGTACAACAAATTGAAGTCCTGACATAGCAAAAGATACTTTTTTCTGTCATTAAAAAAGACTGCCTGTTAGCAACTTACATTAAACATGCTTTACTTCCCCTTTAAAATGCTGTTTGTACTTCTTACTTCTGTACAATTTATTTTTCTTTCTGTTCCTGTTATTATGTTCTAAAGGAAAGACTGATTAATGTGCTGAATTTGGTATTTCTGTGACATGATTACTGGACACATACATATAAAATGACAATCAAAATCAATATGCGTATCTGACAGTCTTGAGGAGGAAAAATGATCTTTCACAAACTTTCCTAATAGCTCATATTTTCACCTGCTGTAACGACAAGTAAATAGGAACGGTGTGTCTTTTGAAGGGAACATTATGGCCTGCCAAACAAAATACCGCATGTCGGAAAATGATCCCCGTTCATTTATCCAAGCTAAGAACTGGAGTATAGATAAAGACCAATTGAAATTGCCATTGCTTACAAAAAATATATCCTACACAAATATTACCATGAAGGCTATACCACTACTATCCTTAAAGAAGAACTGCACATTAAAAAGAATGCCAACAAGTAAGATTAGTTTATTGCAAAGGCAACATTGCCTGTCCTCTCTGCAATAAAATAAACCTATTTGCCTGTTCTTCTGTCCTCTCCATATTACTGGTGCTGCCAACTTCACCAGGTCTTCTTTGGTTTCTAGTCTTAATCTTGATTGACTGGGTCATAATGACATAGCATCACCTGTCCCATCTGCAATAGAGAAAAACTGCCCTTTTCATGTATAGGTACACTTTTAGGCTGAGCTCCTAGGAAATTGTAGAGGGTAAACCCTGATGACACTTGAGCCCTCGTCAGGGTTTACTTTTTCTTAGCCAATCAAGGGAGTGGGCATATTGGGGCCAGTGTTCCCTGTAGCCCTACCACAGTGTGTCTTCTGGGTGTGATTGTTCCACTAGGGCTCTTGAGAAAGGTGTCCTCATACCCCCTCTCCTTTGATTGGCTAAGAAAAGGTAAACAAAGATGATAGCAATAGGGGTAATGGGCTCCCACACTGTCAGAAGTCCCATGGTTGTGCTCCTGTCAGTGTGCAAACATGGGAATGATCCTTCCATGGTGTAATCATTCTTACGAACACATTTCTTAGAAGATGTTAGCACAGATCTAGTGTTTTACGCAAACTTGCAACTTACATTGTGATATGCCTTGGAAATGCCACATTCAAGTTTAATTTAAATTTATGGTGCAGGAGTTCACATTTCAAAGCAGTGAATTGTTAAAATCACCAAACATTCTATGGTGGAGAATCTTCCAGGTCCATGTGTTTTCAATGGTGATGGTTGATTCTCTAGCAGAGTCAGAGTTCAGTGCTACAAACAAAAGTAGGTTCAAAATTTAGTATGAATAGAGACGGTTTTGTGTTATAATATTATGTAAAGCTCACAATGTGTATATGCATCAGACATTACAAAGCAATGTGCAAAAAGTCTCAACACTTGATTTGAAGTGGTTGTTATCTGATCTGATAGCAGACATTTTTAGAAGTCCCAGTAAAACAGAATAGATTCACCCCTTCCTTTTGGTATTATTTTATTACCAGATCAGTTTTGGTATATGCAGTATTTTACATTACTACACTATAATTAAAATAATACAAAAAAAACACATATTTGAATAGTTGTTAAAATGTGTAGCTTTATTATATGCTATATTTTATAAAAGGAGTGGCCATAACTGTAAGATCTTGAATAAATCCAGCCCAATGGAAAAGCAGGATACACCACGGTTCTATCTATAAAAAGAACAAAGTGTAATTACTACACATAAATAACGGTAATAAAACATGCAACTTTAAGAGTAAATTCATTCAGTTAACATATTCATATATTTACTAAAAAATCTTGTTTTATGCATTGGGAAGGTTAATTGAAAGCTTACTAGACATGGGCAAATGTAATTAAGTATATTTGCAAGGAATGAAATGGACATGTGTGAAGGTAAAATTAGTCCAGAAACAGATAATTTCCCCTTTTTTATTTTTCTTCCTTTATGCTATATTCTTATTTACCATTCATAAACATACTTTGCTTGCTCAAGGGCTAACAATTAACTCTAAATGGAAATAATTGTTCTTTTAGGAATAGCATAACTTACAATTTAGAGATTTCTTCTTAATTTCTTCCAGGTTGAGCTCCAAGATTGTTCTAGTTTTATAGAATATACGTTTTCCCGTTAGTTGACAATACAAAGAAGATGTTATCATAATTGATAATTTAAATAAATAATTTATTTTTCTGTACATACCACAACATGATCGATTGTTTGACGAACAGACTCCTAACATGGGGAAGGCATACAAATTATTTTCTCATAAATTTCAACACAGCATTTTTTTAACTATACAGAACTTGAATATATATATATATATATATATATATATATATATATTTATGAAAAATCTTTCCTTACCAGAATACTTTTAAGTTTTGCCAGCAGGTGTTCCTAAAAAATCATATAACAGAAATGTAATGTGTTGCACAAACCCATTTTTACAGTCACAGTGTATTTATATGATTAATTATTTGAACCATGAAAAATACTTTTCAGCTCATTTATTTGACTCAGAAGCAACAAACAACAAACAATCCCAGATTATCTTTCAAGTCATGACTGCAAGGTATTGAAAAGCTTAAGTAATTTGTTGAAAGCAATGTTGTGTCGTTCAAGGTGATTTAGATGGACCTGTTACAGCGTCCTTTTGTTATTAAAGTTGATAAGTCCTATTAGCATGCCTATTAGTTATAAAGCTTGGACTGTGTTAGGTAGAGATTCTCCCCACTGCACATAAATTTTGCACAAATCTGTGAAGGCTAAGCATCCTCTGTAGGTGAAAGATACAAATTTCAAAGAAGAAGGGGAAAGACAAAAGTCACCCTTGGCTAATTCCTCTACCAATTGGATGTAGGCAGCATAAACAGAGAAAATAAGGGGACAGTTGTAATAGTTACTGTATATAGAAGCCTTGTATAAAGGTTTTAGGAAATGTTTAACTCCACATATCTGCCTTAAACATATAGGCAATGATTGTTAGACAAAGAAAGCGAAACCAATATGTATGTCAGTGTTGTTGCACATCCACCTACCATAGAAATAGAAATATCACTTTTGGAAAGAGAAGTTAAGATCTGTCAAACATTTTCACAGTTAAACAAAATCTACCTACCAGTGTTCCACATGCAACTTCCATAAACCTTGTGGTAACTGGAAGTCCGTTCTACAAAAAATTAATAAAGTGTTTAACAATCTAAATCTTAAACATAATAAATATCTTTTTTTCATTTTACACAATTGTTGTATTTGATTCATTAAAATAATTTGAATACCTATTTAAAGGTGTGCTATTAAATAGATGTATTTCTTCCTGATAAACAATAAACTTAAATTATAAAACCACTTTTTTGTAATAACCTGAAGGATTTCTTTGACTATAGCAATAAGCATTATTCTATCTTGATTTTGTGGCTATTTTGTGGTGATATAAATTGCACACTAAAAAGGTAGTGTGGAATTAAAAAAATGCCCCAGATTACGGTGCATGATGCTTTGAACCCTTCAAAATGTCCCACTATAAGTGGATTTTAAGATGTTTTAATGTACCATACTATAACTGATGACTGGGCAAAATTTCAGCCAAATAAATTTTTTATTAATAGTTACACTTATGCTTATTTACGTCACATTTATTCTATGGTTATTCATGAGAATGACTCCAAAACACGTATATGCATAAACAATTTACTTACTAAGTTACAAAGTGTTCAAAAAAGTGTTTACTACTTTAACCCAAACATCATACCCATCACACTTCAAGAATCTCTTCTCCATGATTAAGACCTTCTGGTACCACTGTGCCAATACAAAAGCTAAGCCTGCATAATGGATTAAACTCTGTGTACAGAGTCCAGAACTGTTTTGTCCTATCTAAAGACCTTCTATACACTGCTTGGTGTTTTAACTGATGACTATATTGCTTTATTATGGTTTATATTTATGGTTTATGCATTGGGTACATTTTTAGCTGTGTCACTATTTTCCACCTAGCACTATTGTGTAACCTTTTCACTTATTCCATATCCCTTCCTGTTTTTTTTCTCCTCTCTGTTTTCTTCATTACATGTTCAGTCTGAAATATTGTTCATATAATAATCAGATACCATAAAATGCCCGTTGTTGTAAATATTTGCCAAAAAAACTCATCTATGAACATCTCTGTTTAAGTTTTACTTTGCTTATACTATATGACCTTCCCTGGCCTAATGGCTCCTTCTGTCAATTGCAAATTTGTAATTGTAAATGTGTCTTTATTATCACTTTAACAAAAGCAACAAAAATGCAAGGGATGGGGCTTTTCATTTTAAATCATACCTTACCCTTTCCTTTTTCTCAGGTAAGGCCATTTCCCACCTACTTGATCTATGGACTTATTATACCTACCAATAATAAGACTTATTACACCTACTTATTGGGCTGCAGTAAATACTGTATAAGGGTGTGCATGCCAGTCTATAGGCAATACCAAAATATTTAGAATCATTCATTTATTTTACTTACCAGAATGTCAAAAATGACCAGGGCAACCTTGTCAGCAATAACTTCAATATTATCAAGGGTGGTTACCTAAAAACACAAATTTAGAGTATGCATTAAAATAGAACTAGCTACATATATAGGAATTATGAGGAGTTGCTCCATATTTTTTTTGCTATGCTGATTTAAAAAATCCAATCTTTTAGATATTGGTGCATGTATGATTACCCCCAGCCTGTTGCCATTTCCCACAACTTGGTCCTTAGTGCATGAATGCCCAAGTACAAAGCCTGGTGCTCATGAAGAGGAGGTGAGGCTTCCACATCTATAAGTGTAACTAAGGATTCACAAAGAATTTCACAGGTTATTTAGGGTCATCTAAAACCAGATCGGTCTGCAGTGGATTGCTGTTACCATTCTGCTACCTTTTGTTTTCTAGCTTCTGTTTTCTAGCAGTTCAGCGTCACCTTAAGTATATGTTCCAACATGATGCATTTAATCTTTGGCAATTCCCTTAACTTGTTTAAAGTAAAAATATTCTTATGAGTAAATATTATAATTTAGGTTTATTATTAAAATACTCTCAATTGATCAATCTACTCAAAAATATATATAGTAGGGAATTCAGTTGCCCTCTGAGTTCTTGTTTCATTCAGGCAGTGTTTAGACTAGATCTGTCCATTGGAGTCCACAGATCTGCTGGGGCTAAAGCTGCGTACATACTTGCAATTTTTTCTCGTTGGAAAGGATCTTTCACAATCCTTTCCAATGACAAGGGACTGCACGATGCATGAACGGTGCTGTACACACAGCACCGTTCATGCTCTATGGAGAGGGGAGGGGGAGAGCGACGGAGCGGCACCCTGCTGCGCGCTCTCCCCCTGCCCTTGCATTAGGATCGGTTGTCGTCCATCGTCCGTGGATCCGGCAGGACGGTCGTTCGGACGATGGACGACACCAACTGTACACACGGCAGATTTTCGCCCGATATTTGGCCGATGCCGATTATCGGGCGATAAAAATCTGCCGTGTGTACGTAGCTTAACTCATTCTGGAGAGAGTGAGGTCTGAGTAATGGCTAATTGCTACACATCCCAGAGGTATTAGATGAATGTGATAACCTAGCCTCTATTCAAAGCTAGCATGTTTTATCTTTGTTGTTAAACTAGGGAAACATTGAAAATTAAGTAAACAACAAGATCAGAATATTTTATTTACCTCAAATTATTGGTTGTAGCTATGATAGAATGTACAACTTATATATTGTTTTTATAATTCTGTAATATATATAGCTTTTTTTATTTACCACGTGGGTGCCCAAAAGATCATCCATGCTGCAGCCAACTTCATTCTAAATGAAAAAATAAAAATCAATGATGTTATACATTAGTTCCTAATCATGATGTATGTATCACCATAGACATATTTTATTGTTCTTTTGACGTACCAAAACCACTTTAAGTTCATCCAGGAAAGCAACATACAAGGCCTGGTTTTGGGTCTCCTAAAAAAAAACAAAACAAAAAAAAAACATCTGTTAGGAAACTTATATCAGGCTGGCAATTCCATGCTGTGTGCCACTGCAGTATCCCACTCAGCCTATTTTGTCCAGCAATGTCAATGCCAAGGGCAATGAAGAAAAAGCAGCTGCCCCTGCTTCCCTTTTGCAGTGCAGCCTAATGTATTTTATTGGCATCCCCAGCACTTGACCAGTACCTGACTCTATTCTCTGGGCTGCGGGGACTTTATAGCCTCCCTTCTACCAGTCACCAGTTCCTGTTGTAGCCTTAAGCTAGGCTGACTTGCTGCTGAAGTGTATTCATCTGATTTACGGTCACTTACCTAGCCTGTTTCTGAGTCTGTGAATTTATTTGTGGGCTCCTGGTCCTCTGCCAGTTTTTCTAAAGACACAATTGCTTGAGCACTAAGTCCTGGGAGCAACCGTGTGCTGGGAAATGCAACCAGTCTCCCAGGGCTGAGCAGGGGCTTGCTATAGGTGAAGAGTGTGGCGTTAGATTGTGGGACTGGTATCTGGTGAGTACTGTTTCTGGACCAGGGCCTTACAACATCACAGTGTGATTGTGTTAATTTTAACATTCTTAAAAATGCAGTGAAAAATTTGACTAACTTAACCCTGAATATCACTTTAAAGCCGAACTAAATTAAAAAAAAACCTTACTCACTTTTACTTCCACAGATCCCTCGATCCCTGCAGAGGTTTCCTGGATTGGGTCTTGAACTGTAGTGCCGTATTTCTTTTGATAGTTCACTCTTGATTGAAAAACTGAATTATAGCTTGTCCTTTTCTTATGGAAACCTAATTTATTACTGCAAGAATCTCCAATTTCCATTCCTCCCTTCTTGTGATGTACCAGGACCACTTTTAGTATATCCAGAAAAGCAACATACATGGCCTTGTTTTGGGTTTTTTTTGGATTTACAATTACTGCAAATTTATTCCTACAAGAATCTCAAATTCCCCCTACGAAATCTCAAATCAGAGTCTTAATCTGCCATATCCATACTTTAAAATAGCCCGTTTTATTTATTCTGAGATGCGGCATGGGCTGGCAGTTCAAGAAAGTATGACCAATGATATCCACCACTGATATATAAATCTTGTGGGTAATTCAAAATTCTTCATGCAATTGGATTCTTTAAATGGAAGTAAGCTGAAGCAGTAACTGCCATCAAGTTAATTTATTTGCAAAATACCATAAGCTAAGACAGCAGCCCAGGGAATGGCTCTCCTTCCACATTCTAAGAAGAAAATTTAAATGAGGGTTTCTCGAACACTTATCATACATAATATGACACATGATGTCATAATAAAATGCAACACAATACAATATGCATGCACACTGATATGTATAAATTAAATATTTTATACATAAGCACAAAAAAATGATGAATTTTATGAATCTAGGGGCCCACTGATTTACTAGCAAACAACAAAGCACAGATTAACACTTTCATTTTTGAAATCAGAAATTAAAATTTTCTGAATGTAGAAGCCTAACTTAAATTTCAGGTCAATTTAAAAAAGGAAGACAATAGAAAAAGTAGGGAGCCAAGAAGAAGCTAAAAACATTAGTTATACTTCCCACTTTAACAGTAATACTTATACCAAGTTCTCTAAGGGGTAGTTTTGTTAAACACAACCTAAAATTGTTAAAGTAACATGGCACTTTATGGCACACTTGAGCTAACATGAGACACAAGAGGTACTTTGGGTAATATCTAGTGTTATAATTATAATTAGTTATAATTAGTGTTATATTATATTTCAGTAGATAAACATTGTTTTTTTATTAATATATGTAAAAAAAATCTCATATTATTTACCAAAGTAGCAGCTGAAGGCCACCAGAAGGAAGGCACATGCAATCTTCATGATAATGCTTTTGAGTACAAAGCCCTGAACTGGAATACTCAATTCAAGATCTGTCTGACTGTTTTTGCCCCATTCACTATATATAAGAAATGTGTCCTTCAAAACATAAGGACATTTGGTGTAAAACAATTGTTATCTCTGGTTTATTGTAACTTAATAAAACAGTGCCCACACAAATTGTTTCTGTTTGTTGTCCCAATAATTATCTTGACTTTTATTTGTGGTGCTTTAATATTAGGTATATTAAGTTTTCAGTTTATTGCAGCTGAAGATAATTCATTTTATCTTTATTGACATTTCCATATTCTTATCAAAAATTTAATCATTAGGAGTAAAAATGCGACTCAGTTATGTAAACATGAGTGAAGAAATGAGAAGGTGTTGGCAAAAGTAACAAATCATTTTTTTCTCCCACATTAATATACTACATGTAGGTTGCTATGCACCAATGAGTTATTTTGGGGGGAATATGGTGTCTGAAATTTTTTTCTTTTTAGAATTTTAATTATTATGCAGAGAATACCCACCCAGTCATAGATCTGACCAAAAGCGTCTCAACCTGCTTGGTGAGGATATCTGTAAAGGTTCTTATTCATCCGGGCCTTCATAAAGCTAGTAATGGTTACTCATAATCAGCTGGGGTTCTGTAATGTTGATGATGTTTGGCAGTGTATCCAAACCCACTTTTTTATATATCTCACCTCTAAATATACTGTGTGTCAGTAGCATACCCCAGCATTTATTTAAGTATAGGTAGAACAGTCATAAAGCCTGTCCCCAGGCCCTCATTCTCCTCTAGATAATCTTTACAATACGAGAATATTCAGTGTTATTTAATATTTACTAAGTCCTTTATTCACATTCCAACACTGGAAGTTTAGGAAAACATGAAAGCCTAGGCCACTCTTTTTTTGTTTTTTAATTTCCTCTGTTGGAATGCAAATAAAGCAGTTAATAAATATTAAATAACACTGACAATTCTTTTATTGTAAGCATTATCTAGAGGAGAATGAGCGTTAATTATAATACAGAATACAGTATAACGTTGACATGTCCTTGTTTGTGAGTATTCATTAATTTGCTGGGACTAAGTGTGGGCTAAAGAGCTGGTGATATTGTCTGACACAATGGTGATATTTCCTTAGTGGCAACTTCTGATGGCAACTGTTCTGATGTGAATTCTGTTTCATTCACTTTTGGACTGCATATGGAAACATTGCTGGACACCCCATAGAAAGTGTCCACATCAGGTTAGCAGTTGCATGACACAAATGTCGTCTCCTCCTGTAAACAGAAGAGGAGAGTTATGACTTTATGTAAGGAGATTATATAAGGTTTTCTGTGGGCACTTTGGTCTCCTAACACAGTGGTGCCCAACATTTTTTCAACTGGGGGCTGCTGTTGACATTGAGATAAAACTTGCGGGCCACAATGCAAACAAACATTAAAGATGATTGTTTAAAACTAGAACAGTTTTAATTCATAATTAAATTAAATTGAAATGTTTCCAGTTACCATAACGTACATGCACCAAATAAAAGAAATTTTAAGTTTTTTTTATTAATGAAAGATACAAAACTAAAGCTATCATATAGTGCTGGCCAGTCTTATATTGCTCCCTGATCACCATTCCTGTACCAAAGAGCAGAAACGACATACAGCATGGCAGTTATAGTTTTGCTTATATTGTGATGGCGCCATGATGATGACATTTTAGGTGGAGTTATCCACAAGAGTCCTGTACTTGTACTTACATACTTACATTTCCCTTTTCTTTCAGAGAAATTGGGGTTCATAGAGCGAAAGGGGATAGCTATGTGTGACAGGGTAGCATGATGGTATAACATTTTAATGGGGAAAGGGGGTGGGGCAAAAGGGGTTTCCAACTGGCTCCACACATTTCCCATTGCTAACATCCCTCTGTTCCAAAATTGGAGTTCAGAGAAGATAAGTGGCCAGTTTTGGGTTACAGGCACCCACCAGCCGCTTAGTCCCTTGCCCTGCAGTGTCTGCAAATTTGACTCCAGGAGGCATTGAGTGCTACTGAACGTCTCCCCCTGGGTAGCATTCTATGGCATGAGGATGGGGTAACCGCGCCTCAACTCCACCGCCAGTCTAAACACGGCCTTGAAGTTTTGTGAACAGGGAAGTAAATATTTGGGGCACCACAGCACAGAGCGAATTGACAGTACCTTAATGCTCGTTGCCATGGAAGTGGTCCCCTGGGGGTCCCTAACATGCAAACTCAATTTGGGAACCCTGGTCTTGATATAGCCCCTCTTAATGTGAAAATAGCCCTGATTGTTATTAGGGTTTTATGCTTGTGACCCCATATCTGGCAACTTCAAGGTGAGTGAGGAGCAGCCACAGCTGAGGCCAGAGGATGCGAGAGGACGGGGATCGCGAAGAAGGACGCGGGACCAGATAGAGCTCTATTTACTATTGTTTTTCATTGTTTTAGCTACCCCGAGTGTGACTCAGAGTTACAGCTTTCAGCTTCTTCTTTTTTCCCCGAGTCACACTTAGGGTTACCGCTGGGGAGGTTAAGAGGCTATTTCCTGATTGGATGGTGGCATGGGTGATACTGATAAAACTTTGGAGAGCAGGCACACCCAGGGTCAGTAGTGCCCCCATGCGCAGGAGAGAGGCGCCTGCACTTTAGCGAGGAAGAGGTAAGTGTGACATACCAATTGATAATCCTCATATATAACGCAAATTTTAAGGGGGCATGGTGTGCGTGGGCGTGGCCTAAGGACTGAGAAGAGTCGGGTTTGGTGACTAATTTAGTGTTATTGGAGTTCTTCCCTATTGTTTTGTCCGTGGAGCTGTGGGGTGGTAAGTCGACGAACAGGAGGAATCAGTTCTACTGTGACAATTAGGGTGTCGTGCAAGCAGTGAATAAGTGGTCGACTTCATCTGGACCGGTTTTCGATTGTTTAGACACCTGGTCTTGCTGTGGTTACGATTTAATGTGTATCTGTGGATGGTTCACATTTCTGGGGTGTCTAACGTGGTGGCGGATGCTTTGTCTCAGTTGCAGTGGCAGAGGTGTCGTGAGCTGCAGGGGGTCCTTTGTCCGCCAAGTTGTGGGAAGTTGATGTCGTTGCTTAGGCGGTCAGTCGCTCCGTCAACTTGGAAGGCTTACACGGCAGTGGGGGCAGAGTGGCACAAGTTTTGCGGTAAGTGGGGTTGGGAACAGTCAGCGGAAGTGTACACCTGTCTGTTGTTATGTTTTATGTGTCAGTTAATTAAAAGAGGGGTGTCCGTATCTGCTTTGAACAGAAGGATGTCTGGTTTGGCCTTTTGGTTCAAATGCTGGGGGGTTCAGGATATAACTAAATCCTTTATTGTGGGTCAGACGCTCAAAGGATTCCGGAAGGGGTGGGTGTCTGTTGACACTAGGCGACCAGTTTTTTTTGCACTATTGATAACATTGTTGGAGCATTTGGTGTTAGTGTGCGTGTAAGAGTATGAGGTTGTGTTGTTTAGGACAGTATTCATCCTGGCGTTTTATGGTGCATTCCGGTTTGAGGAATTAGTTAGTATGTCCAAGGCAGGGGTTGGAGGGGTGCTGGTAGATGATATTCAGTGATCAAAGGATAGGGTGGTGGTGTATGTTAGGCAGTCAAAAATGGATCAGGCTGGTCAGGGTTTTAAGGTGGAATTGGGTGCTGTGGGGGAAGCGGTGTGCCCGGTCTGGGCCTTGCAACAGTTTTTGAGGTCACACCCTGTGAGGAGAGGCCCCTTGTTGATACATGTTGATGAGTCTGCATTGTCCAGGTATAATTTTTTGGCAATATTTCGGAAGTGTTTGCGGGCTGAGGGTTTGACGGAGAAGGAATATGCGTTGCACTCATTCCGCATTGATGCGGCTACTGGGGAGGCTAGATGGGGATTGGGCGAGGATGTCAGCAAAAGAATTGGAAGGTGGGAGTCTTTGTGTTACTGGCTGTATGTTAGGCCACATTTAGTGGAGTTTTGAAGCTGTGTTAGGGGGGTGGGGGGGTGTGGTCATTGGGGTTGCAGGAGGGGATAGAGAGGGCCCTGCAGGTGTGGAGGCATGTACAAGTGTAAGGTGTCACGCTTGCGGCTCTGTGGTGGTGTGAGGTCCTCAATGATAGGGGGTTTTGTGTACATGGGTAAAATTTTATGAAATGTGGAGAGCCATCTTTGGTATGGGGTCTCCATAATTGGTTAACTAGGGGTTAAGTTGGGAAATTTGGTTTGGAGATGCGTGATTGATATCGTTCCTGAGGCTGTAGGGTGGTGCCTGGGAGCATAAAAAATATGTCAATGGTAAACCCAGATCCAGGGTTAATGTGGTTAAAATGGAGTCAATACCTGTCATGGACCTGCCACCTGAAAGGGTTAATGTTAATGGAAAAATGTAAAGGGTTAATTATTTGGTAGTTGTAATGTTCAGTTATTTGAAGTATTACCGGTATGTTAATAAACGGCCTTAGAGCCAAATTTTACCATACCCGCAGGTGTCAGTGGGGTAATATAAGAAAGAGTGATGGGAAGAAAAGGAGAGGGGAGAAAGTGGTACAGGTAAGTGAATAGACTCTAGCATATGTCAGACATGATGAAGCAGACCAGTTCTGCAAAATGCGTCGAGACCGAAAGAGTTCTCCTAACCTGGTTGCAGGTGTTTAGAAGACCATACAATTTGGATTACCAAATGTATAGTAGTAGTGCTATGTTTTTGAGGCTTAATTTTTAAGGTTTAAAAATCCTACAAGAGGCTTTAATTTTTATTTACATTTTTATTTTTTCTTACTTTTTATTTAATGTGTGTTCATGTATATTCTTTTCTTTTAACAAAAGAATTTCTTAATATGTGACAAAAAAGTTAATTGTATTAATTTGTTGTGATTCTATAGTACCTTTAAATTCCTGCTGTTCACATAATCCCTGTATTTATAATAGGGACTATGGTTTTTGGAATGTACAATATGGGGATGTGGTATTTGTATTTTTGATTTCAATACCTCTTAGGATTAGGGGTCTATCTAAATGTTTGAATTCAATGCCATCTGACAATCCATTATAAATTTTAAACAAATAAGAAAACACTTTTTTAAGGAAATTGTTTAAGCCTAGTACAAACCCTGTTGGCTAAAGCTAAAGTCGTCTGCAACTTTAAGGCAGATAAAATGTTTTCTGATTGCTTAAGAAATCAGTTCAGTGCTCATTTTCTGTAGTATTTTATTTGGCAGATGAGCTGATAATCCAGTTCAGCATTGTGGCAGGTAATGAAACATGAAAAGTCCCAAAAACAATTCCAGACTCTGTTAGCCTGCTGTATCTTACTTGGTAGGTAAGCTGAAAATCATTGCCACCATTAAAGTGGTTTATCTTTCAGTTTCCAGTCTTATTTTTTTTTTTGCTATGTGCTTTACCAGCACAGACTTATCACATATTGTGATTTTCTCTTACATATCAATAGTATTTGATTTGATTCACCAAAATCCTTTTTTTTAAAATTGTAATTTTTTGAACAAATAATTATTTACATAATGAAAAAAAATACAGAAGGGGAAAAAAGAAAAACTAGAGATATTAGGCACTACTAATAATAGATCAGTTAGAACAAGCTGCACCTTTCAAAGTAAGATAAAATGCACCTATATGATATTTAAACATGTCATATATAAGGCTGTAAAAAAGCCTGATGTGTTTTAGTCTCAGGACAGTGATCCTGATTTATTAAAGCTCTTTAAGACTGGGGTAGATAGACTATTATAGGAAAACCTGGGTGATCCATCAAGCTTGGAATGGATTTCTTAAAATCATTTGCTATTATTTGGCAAATTCCTTCAATCCTGGACCAGATCCATTCCAGGTTCGCTAAGTCCTCCAAGTTCTCCTATTATAGTCTCCGATGAGAGCTTTATGAAATCAGGCCAAAGGTATCCTCAAGTGATACCTATTTTGTGCGTCAAAGCAGAACTCTACCCATTATTGATTGGTAAGCGTCTGCCATATTTGGCAAGTATGCACAGCATACTTTGCAATTATGACATAGGTTTACTTGTGTACAGATGCCATGCAGCAATAACATGTCCAGGATCCTGTCTTCGCAGCATGCTAGGAAGTTGCCACCTTCCCTGTGTCTCCATGGTGGACCTCTGACTTCATTGAGATCTTCTTTAGCCATAGTCTATCTTCTACAGTCTTGGAGAGCATTGATAAATCAGACCTATTAGTGTCTGCTACTTAGATCCATTAGGGGCTGCTACTTAGATCCATTAGTGGCTGCTACTTAACCTAAGAAAGTAGATTTAAAATCTGGCAATAAAATACAATAAATCTGTCACCCAGAAAAAATAGTTATTTTATCTGTGTTTGTAAGTAATTTCATCTTTGGGAAAAAAAAATATTTTCCATAATTTTATTCTACAATATTGTTAGTAGCAGCCATACTGAATGGCTAGGAGATATCCTGTTCATGGGGACATCTATACATGTCAGTAAAATGCATTTTGTTGTTTGCTTTAATTTTACTTGGTCGCTGCAGTCTTTCTGGTTTATTTACACAACAGTTAAAGGCTTATCTTCTTCTTTTTATACATCAAAGAAAAATTCTACTTACTGCCAGAAGATCTAGATCAGAAATATGTTTTGCCATTACTGTCACCATTGTGCGCTCTAAAGATGTACACTTAATTTCTTTCTTCTTTATTAAGTTTAAGGCATGTACAAGTCTGTAGTGAGTTCTTAGAATATTTTGTTAGAGCAGGTTGGACATACCATCATTACTTTAGGGGAATATGTAGCCAAAAGAGATGAGGAAAGAATTATTGTTTGTTGTTGCTAATGTTCTGTATGAGAGCTTTGCATTCATTTTCTGTCCTAAAGACACAGCACGAGCGTTTTGGGAACACAAAAACACAATTGGGGAAACAAATGTTAGCCTTTAACAAAAATTTAGCCTCAAGCATAGTCTTTTAAAACATAATGATGGTTATAGTTTTTCTGACTGTCCATCTCTGCCAGTTGCAGGTTTTCTGAAGAGCTACAACATTTATCAAGCAATGTTGAGCTTATGTTTTTTGCCTTTATCCACAAGGAGAATTTTTTAATTAAAAATTAATTTCTACCTGTTTAATAAGTGTTTTTTTCATAATTTCTTAGGTCACTGTATATGATTAGCTCTATGTTTTAAAGTTCCAGAATAACGACAGTTCTGAGATTCATGCCATTTTATTCAGGTGGCAGACAAGTGCCAAAGAAACCACTGCCAGTGCCATTAGCACAGATTTTTAAATGGTCTTACATAATGTCATATGTTTGCTGTCTTGTTTTTGCTACTATCATCGCTAAATTTTAACTGATGAATAGATGACTCATCATATGGGAATCTGCTGAATGCTAAATCAAAACCTTAGAAGATCCATGTTTAGAATTTTTTGCCCTTTGCATAAAGCAATGAGCACTTAGCAAATGTGTCAAAAAATACATCATGTGGGTTAAAAAAATATATTTTTGTAGGATAGTTTCAAAGAAGCTGAAGCAACTATGTTGGATCCCATTAGAAAAATGTCCTGAAGAAGCACAAGACTTGCTGGTGATGTAATGCAAGTCTTTGGTTTCCAGTAGTGCTGAGAAGAGTTTATACCTCTGTAATCTTTACATTGGTAATGACCTCGCTGGGGAGATTTGAGTAACAAGAAATTAGGGGTCTGGTTGTCACTGAAACAAAAATTATGGCCAGCAAAAACCATGTGACTGAGATTGTAACTTTCCCAGGAAAAATGTTTTATTTTTTTGCAGTCTGTGTGCTGACTAGAGGGATTTATTATCGCCTACTGTCTGAAAAGAACAGAGAGATCTCTGCTCTAAAGTTAACAGTACTTCCATCTCATCCCCAATTTATCCAAAACCAAAAACAGCTTTGACTTGAGTTGTGCTGTTCAAATTTGTTCAGTTTACATCAAGGTGTTTCACAATAAAAGGACATTCTAGACAAGAAGTTGCTTCATTGTATCTTTATTATGGAAGATGAACATAAAAATAAAAGATAGGGCAACAAAGTATTTTTTAAAGGTCAGGGTAGATGTGTTTTTACGTTTAGATCAGCTGGTTCAACCTAATGTAAATTCTGTGTTGCACCATAATTCTGCATAAAAAAGATAAAAAATAATACATTTAGCAGAAGGATAAAGTACTGAGATTTCACAAAATAACACTTAAACTTTATTCCAGTGAGAAATTATCCTTGAACTTACTCCAGAAGGTGCACAAAAGGAGCTAAAAATGATGATTGATCAGTAATGGGAAGTAATTTGTGGCACCTAGATGTCACAGTATATCTGCTTAGTGCAATTTGAGTGATCATTCCTGCATTATGAACATGGCTTTTTGTCTGATTTATAGACCACAATATGAAAGATTATCGTGTAAATATGCACACCCACTTTTTCTGAAGAAGGGAGTGGGTACACTGTTGGCTTGTATTAGGAAACTCAATTGTAAAGGAAAATCAATAGTTATCATCTGGAAGTGTTTATGCTTCCAAAATTAATTTTCTCTAGAACAACTTTAGCCAGGATGTATCAGTTTGGTTTGTGTATGGTAAGACTGTATGTACCAAGGTCATGTGACTGTTAACACAGCCTACATCCCACATGCAGAAGTCTTGTAGGAATATATTGTAGGTAACTTTTAGATACAACACAACAACCATATATTTATAAGGAAAGGTATAACATTTAGGATGTGTTATCTATAATTTACAGTTGCTTTTATGCCTATACACAGCTTCTGAAAAATCTGTCACATTTTTATATTTCTTTATAGATATATACTTACAAGGTAGCTGTCTTTTATATCATCAAACTTCAGTGTTTTTGTGCAAGATTAGCAGCAATGTTTGCAACGATTTTCTGTTAATAGTAAACAAAGATAATTTAGAATCAATAACTGCAACAACAAATTAAAATGAAAAATCTCAGCAAAACATCTCTTTTCGTATCTTTAAAATTTTTGTGTCCTATGAAAGCTGCCTTTTAATTTGATAATTTGAGCTTCCCAAGCTACACAACAGTTCACTTGATGATACCTAATGCATCCATACACAGGATCAAGAATTAATTTTAGCAATCCACCTTTGTAGATCACTAACTGAGCATGACTGCTGTAATTTCCTATCATCTTTAGTCAATGTTCTATTAATTGTCTTAGATGAGAAGATAGATATGCTTGTGCCACATGGTAATAGGAAATTAGAGTTAGTTTAAATGCACAATATTGAAACTAGAACTACATATACAAGAATTGAAAGGGTCCGATCCCATTACCGTTGTCTACAGGTGTTACTATATATACGGTTGCTGACTGACAAATTATAGCCTGATAATAAGAGAATAATACCCAGCTTTTCTATGATTATCTATTTCTTTAAAGATAATTTTTTTCTAATTGTAATTGCATGCATTTGAATATTTTCTTGAAATTTCCTATATTTGGGCATAGTAGTTTAAACTTTGGCCTCAAATATCACATGCAGGCTTCAGAATTAAGCAGTTACTCAGTTGTGTTACCACTAACACAAATAAAACAACCAAAACCAATAATAAATCTTACCAGGACTTTATCCACATCAGCTATAACTGCTTCCTATAAATAAGAGAAAGATAAATTCTTTTAGCATATCAATCAGAGTGATGAAAAGAAAAAGTTTATCTATTTAGTGTTTCACAATTTTCAGATGTGTAGGCTGCTGGCAGCAACAACTAAAACCTGACTAGGAACTTTAAATTAGAGGAAGGGGATAGGTTCTATATAACCGAAAAGTGTTATATAAGAAAACTTTGAAATTTTCTAAGCAAAGTATGAGCCAAAGGCCAATAAAAATATATTGGCTGGGATATACAGTATAAGCTGTCTTGTAAATGTAATTAAAGACTGAAGAAAACTAAATGCAGAACACTATAATATTTAATTATACGATTCTAATGAAAAATGTATTTCTTTTTTATACTGGTATAATCACCTCTCTATAACACTTTACTATATTTACATGTTAATGCTGTTTGCATTATCAGTGAAGGTCAATTAGACTCTCCAAATAAATTAATGAAAAAGTCCTTCAAGATGCCTATTTTTTGTTTTAAAAAAAGACTTCTGCCCACTATAAGTCTAAAAATATTTGACCTAATAAAACAGCAGAAATATGAAAAATTGTAGTAAAAACATGTAGTTTAGCTCTTAACAAATGCCACCCCCTCAAATTTTCCACAAATGTGACCAGCTTTATACATTTATGTGTTGACTTTTTACTATCTTTGAAAGCTTTTGAAAATACAGCATATTTTATATATTCAGGTTTCCCTACCATAACTCCACATGCAGTATTCTGGATACTGGTGATCAGCTGCTTGTCATTCTAAAGGATAAAGAAAATATATTATTTTGGCCTCTTCTTTTCATAGGTAGAGTTGCCACACATAAAAAAACAACATATTCATGAGAGGTGGTAAGATACACTCATTCGGATATAGGCTTTTGTTATTTGTTGGTAGCTTTACTAGTATGCTATAGGAAAATATTACACAGACTTTACTGGCAAAGCAATAACTAACACAAACATCCTTAACAAAATTCCTCTAATTGTAATCCAATCAAGTAATGTACTCAGGATAAGGTAACCAAACGCAACAAATGTAAACAGTCCAACACCAAGGATGTGATGTCATCCACTAACTGGTCCCCAGCTGGGATGTGTGTAACAGTCAAGACTACTGCTGCTTTTAAAAAGGGAAGCTACAATTAAAGACATTTGCTTACAAGAAAGGACAATGGCACTATACAGTGGCGTACGCTGCTTTTTTTATATATATATATTTATTCAAAGGGTCATTCAGCACTTGCCATATTTTTGAAATACCACTGCACTGTTATCACCAAATTACACCTACTTATCCTCTATAACACAAATGTACCCAACCTTTTTCAACCTCCTTAAACATATGTATATATTTTAGTCTCCTTATACCATCAATGCTATACCAGATTATCACAGAATAGAAATGTAATACTGATCTTATCAGTGGATTCACTTTGTTATTGTAAACTATGACTGTTAGGGGAATTGCTGGAGCAATGTAACTGTTCTGAATCATATACAGTAAACAGCTACAGATCCTGAATTTTATTAGAAAATGCACCAACAATACTAAATTCAAAATCTAGGTATACCATTGTTGTAACCCAAAAAGGTTTTAGCAGAAGTTGGGAATAAAGAAGGGAAAGTTTTACTTACCACTATATCATCTAAGAATGGAATTTCATTCTTTAATAAAGGAAAAAAAAAAACTTTTTACATTTCGAACACCTAGTAAAACAACAAATTTCTTTTCTAGTCTAAAGAAATACAGCATTATTAACTGATCTTCTTCCTCCCATGGTACAAGACTAATGCTAACAATACAACACAACAGTAAAACACATAGATCATTATTTTACTTACCACAATTTTAACCACCTTGGCGATAATACTGTCCTAAAATAAAACAGGAACGCATGTATGCATTATATGTTACAGAAATAATAATTTATTTGTTTACAATATCAGCATAACAATGTATAGGATTACTTACAAACCTAAATATATGTAAAATTATTAAAAAAAATTGCATCAGTTACTACGTAGTCTTTTATTCAAAAATGTATTCAATATACCAACAAAAAAGCAGGCCAGTCACTATCATAAGGAACACATAAGCGAGTGGGCACAGATTTCTCTATTCAACCTCCCTGTCCTTGTTACGGCCAGATTCACACTCTGTGCCATGGGAAACTTCCTAGCTAATTGGACTTACTTTGATGGTCAGCCACTTTTTTTACCCATGTGTAGAAAAATCTCAAACATTCCTACATAGATTATGTCTATTGTTAGTCCGAACAATAGATGACCAAAACATAGGAATACATAGATTTTTTTTCTAAAGTGGCAAAATTAACTGATTGGGAGTATGCAGCAGTGACTGTATGTCTCATGAGCCAGACAGTCAGGATTTTACAGGAAAGCAAAATTTGTATGGGGTATTTATGAAGGTAAATAATGGATAACTGAGCAAAAGTACAAGCCATTGAATCAATGTTTCATAAATATATTATCTTTGAGAATAGGTGCAGTCTAGTTTGGGCAGTGAAGAACCAATATATAGATCTTGTGTTGTAATTGTGTTTTTTACCTTTAATAAAAAATGCTTTTGAGGTATAAAAATGTGTTGATGTCTAAACTGCACACATTTTTTTAAAACAATATAGATCAAATATCAATAAAGATCCATCAAATTACACCCTACTTTTTCAGAATTTGTCAGGGGACTATTTTATGGCAATTCACACATGTGTTGTGGCATTTGTTGTGTTACGGAAAGGAAGCTGACCAAGATATTGGCAAAGTCAACCCAGTAGGTAAAAGACTGTAGCCATTACGTATGTAAAACTATATAGACCGGACATTTTAAAGGGGACCAAATAAAAGTAAAAGCGATTTTTTCAAGTTTGCTTTTTTAGTTTAAATTGTTAGAACAAATGTGTTTAAACATACAAATAGTCTACTACTGTCTAGATTATTATGACAATGTTCCTTGTTAGAACAGGTAGGTAAAATTGCCTATTTGGTGATCCTAGAATTAGAAGATATAGTAGGTGGATCATTTCTTACCACAAATCCAAACAGGACATTTGCAACATCATCTCCAATTGTCTCAGCATTTTGAAGTGTGACTGTCTACAAAACAAAGTTTAAATTGTAACAAATGCAGTTTACTGTAGATATATGTTATTAAACTGTTTATTTATATAATTTTATGTGAAATAACTGTCTAGTAGAAAGCATTGACAAGACAAAGAAATATACATTTTTACGAATGGTAGGTTGAGGTAAGCTTCCCTGCACAATAAATTGCTGTAGCCATGCTCTACAACAGGTATACATTTCTTTAAAGTACCATGCCATCTCTTCTTAAAAAACAGGCAACCTGCTTTAGTTGCTGATTAGAAGTAGAAAAATATTTTTCTTTCTGCTCTTAGGGGATAGGGACCCAGCTTTGTCTGCTTGTCGTGCATGCAGTATGTAGTGACCAAAATGTTTCCTGGCTAAAGTGGTGGATTTGCATGTCTGGGATGTGTTCATGCACACCATGCGTTCTAGTTGAGATATTATTTTATCTGCCACATACTGCACATGTGCACCCAACTGAGAGGGAAGAGGACTGAATAAGGAAGTAAAGCATTTTGCAGCCCATTCAGAAAATAGCCACTTGGAAGGGACTAGGCAGTGAGAAACAGAAGAATTTGAGACACTGGACTGGATGGAAGAATAAGTGTGTATTATGTAAAAGATATATGTAAACATTTTATTTAAATTTTTTGTCTATTTTGGTGAATATTTTGCAATAATGATATACTAGGGATTATGTATGTGCGACAGCTTATTTGTTTATTTTTTTTGGAAACTAAACTAAAAACTAAAATGAAATAAAAATATTACTTACCACTTTTGTGCCAAGAATATTGTCGATGGTGCATCCAACTTTTCCCTAAAATGAAAAATGTGGAGTTTTCTTATACATTTTTCAAATCAAGAAAAGGATTCCCATACAGAACATGCCAAAATAAGATAGTAAGCTTTTCATACCAGCAAGGCATTCACTTGTTGCAGGAAAGCTTGAAAGAGGACAGCATTTTGGCTTTCCTAGAAGGAAACAGGTAAAATAAAAAATACATTAATAATACAATAAAATAAACAATGCTAATATAATAGGTGAACAATATCATACCACATTTAAACTATCTACCTTATCTTGTACTGATGTGGTCTTTGGGTGTCTAACATCTGTAGACTCTTAGTCATAACCAAACCCAAGATTGATCCTAACACTTAGTCCTTGAATCACCCAATCCTTAAAATCTGTCTCTAGATTAGGCCATTATTTCTAAATTGTATTCAATGCCTAACACTTGCCCATCAGTGCAATTTAATGTTATCACCTGACCTATGTATAACACTTAACTCCTAACCTCATCCTACAGTTAAACCTTACCATAAACTTTAAAATAGGTAAAATAAACTATATTAACAATTTAAATTCTAGTAAAGGTGCCTATTCCCTTTCCAGCACTTAAGAATTATGTATTCTTTTGTTGTATGACATTAATTATTGTATGACATTTATCCCTGTACCTTTCTCATGCATCAGGGAACCAAGCAAAGCACTATGCCTGTGCTTGGCCACTATATTTTAGTGTCTTATGTGATGGTGTGTATTACTTATAAAGCATAAATACAATGATTGCTGTATAAAGGGTACACAGGTTTTAAATCAACTGTAAGAAATAAATTGTTTTTATTCTCAGCATGCTGTCATTTTTCCAATTTTTTTATTGTTAAAACTACCAATATTCATTCCCTGTTAATATGATTGTTTTACCTTGGCTACTTTGTAGTCACACAGGAGGTTAACCAGAGTTTGGAGAACAACGGGGGCATCATCCTGAAAAACAAATAATCAAAAGATTTGTGAAAATAAACTAAATACATATGATTTATATATATAACAAAACAACACATCAATCATTTATAAAATATATAAAATACATTTCCTACCCAGTGATATTTTTGATATGAAAACCCAGTATATCACAATTTTTGAATGTTTAGGTTCAATTGTCATTATTTCAAATACCTTAGTGAACAACTTCATCCACAACATCTTTTTTGAATGTTCCAATAACCCAAAAAGCTACCAGTAGTAAATTGGAATTGCATTGCAATTGGAAAATGGAAGTGTTACAGTTCACTAGTTTTATTTTAACTTTGTTGCTACTATACTGAGCTACTTCAACCGGCATGTTTTTTCTGTGGGAGATAGGACACAACTTTAATTTAACTGTCAGGCAGAAGACAACTCAGGTACTCTACTGTGTAAAAATGTGCATTCAGTAGGGGTGCAGTCCTAAAGGACCCTCAGTATGGCAGAATAAAGGAAAGAAGTTCCTCCGCCTACCAGCTATGTCACTGTTGGTGGTACTTACAGTATTTTTGGGGAGAATAATAGAGATTCAGTCCCTTTTTTTTGCTCTTTCTTACCACTGTAACCCTTTGAAAATGGGTGGATCACAGACATCAGGCTGAAATCATTATCACCATTTTTTATCTCTCCTATTCTATGGGTGGCCTAAGCTATGGGGTATTGCAAATTATAGAAAATCATACATTTTAAATAACAATGCAAACCCTTTCCAGTTTTGTTAGTGTTTTGCTTGTATACTGTAAGTGTGAAAACCTACCTGGAACAGCTGTGCAAGGCAGTTTGGCTGAGAGACTGCTGCAGCATCTAGATGAATGAAAATAATACAAATTAAGCATGTACTGAAATTGTCATGCCTTAAATGAGAGCAAAGTACCAGTGTTATATCATTGTAAATAACGTAAAAAATATAAAATAAATCTAATATACCAAACTGTATATTGATACAACAGCAATAAAAATGTCTAAAAGCCAAGTTTGCCAGCCACTGCAAAGCATTGTAATATTAGTCTACTATTTGTGTGCAGAAATATAAAATGATTTTTTATCACAAAATAAAGTTTTATTTTCATTTCATAAAAAGATGTACTTACCATAGGAGCTGCACAGAGCAGCTAGTATAAAGACAACTGCAATTTTCATTTTGTGGATAGAACAGTCTCTTACTCCAAATGGAACTGTAGAGAATAGTAAAGAAAATGTTCAAGAACCCTTTTTATATAATACAAAGCTCAAAGGTCACAACAGATTCGTGTGCCAGTTGTACCAGTGGTCGGTGGAAAAGCACACATACACAAAGATATTTATATCTCTTATATGAGCTGGCACTTATTAAAGAACATTAATCAGTATTAGAAGAAATTAATGTATTATTATTGTTAATTATCTTCATTTAGATCTACAAACCTTTGCCTTTGCAGGACTGTGTTTTTGTTTAATCGTAATGTTATGCTTATCTTAATTCACTAATCTTGTTATATATTTACTATTATATTCAGCTTGCTGGAATTGTACACGTATGTATTTTTGTGCTGTGGTTTTGGCAATACAATTTAATGAACAGTCATCACTGAGTGTGTGGATCTCTTCTGTATTTTACACACCACGTTCACAATATTATAATGGCAATTTTGAAGCTTTGGCACTTGTCAAATAGACTAATATATATTTTCTGTATTTTGTGAATAGCTATTTTGAATTTGAAGACCCAAATTAAAAAACTGGTTACTGGGACCCAAGAAGAGAATAATTACCAAATTGTCAGCAAAGCTATTCAAAAGCAAGAAAAAAAGTGGCAAAAAAATAAAATTAAAGGAAAAAACAAACAGTAACATGTGTTTCTGGGATTTATTACTGTGATTTCACTTTCTTAACAGTCTCTTAGATTGTAACTCTTTTATTCATGCTTGAGCAGCATGGTGGCTTGGAGGTAAATGCTCTGGCCTTTGTAGCACCAGCGTCTCAGGTTCAAATCTTGGCCAGGGCACTATCAGCATTGAGTTTGCAGGTTCTCCCCGTGTCTGCATGGGTTTCCTCCCACATTCCAAAAGCAATTCAGTAAGGTTAGTTTGTTTACCCCCAAAACTGACCTTAGACTACATTAATGACATTTAATGTGAGCTCCTTTAAGGGACAGTTAGTGACACAACTATGGACTTTGTACAGCTCTGTGTAATATGATGGCGCTATATAAATACTGTGTAATAATAATTCATATTATCTTACAAACACACAGTATAATAAACGTTGATTTTGTCTTTTCCTATGGATGCTGATATTGGAATTTGGCTTCCACATTGCCAGTCCTCATTAATCTTATGATGGGTGACCACCCACCTGTCTATATACATTGATCAGCAAGAAATTTCTCCAGAGGAGACAGTAAATTCCCTATCTCCCTAATCACATAGCCAGCTATGTCAGTATTGTAATATTCTTTACCAGTGACTGTCTGGATATTTGTGTGGAGATCATATTTACCAGAGAATATATTCTCCAGTTCCAACAGGACTGATAAAAGCAAATATTTCTGAGGCTTTAAACCCCATTGGCACCCTTCCCCAGGTTATCTGTATGAAGTTCCTCCTTCTGCTGAAAGAGGAACATGTGCTCATGAGCTCCTTCTCTCTGATTTTCTTATACTTTGTGTAGTCACTTGTGCATATGATTGCTGCAACACACCGTCCATCTGCACAGGGAGCAACTCAGGGGCTTTAGATCTTTATCTTTTACCCATGGAAACCACCAAAAGTGTAAAAGTATTACCACCAGTAACATTAGTCAGGGCAGCATTACTGTCAGTATTATCAGGCTATAGTAGACAATTGCGAACACAGAAGCAATACCATTTGGGTCCTTAGCAGCATTTAGATCTGATAAGTCTCTGAACACGTTACCCTCTGCATGGCCATGTTTACCCCCTGGCTGCACACCTCAATGCCTAGGATCTGCACTGACTGCAGCACCCATAGAAGCTTCTTGTGAAAACTTCCTAAAATCCACACTAGCAGCCTCCATATCCAAACTCTGAACATGGCGCTGTTTACGTGCAATATTGCATCAGTCCTTTAAAGGCTTAGCGTTCGCTCTCCTGGTTGCCTGAAATTTCTTTTGCTTATCAATATTATTACATAAGTTTATGTGCATTGTCCTAATACACTTCAAATACCCCACACATGACAAATATTCATCAGCTTCAGCACAAATATAGCAGTACATAACTGATGATAGAGCAGATGGGGGTCACCAATGGCTTATCCTGGGGGGCTTCACCTTCAGCACTTGGATCCACTAAAACTGAGCTCAAAATATGGGAGCCATCAGCTGAACCTACCCTAGCACCCTCTATGCCACCTGGGCTAGACGAAGAAG
>NC_092859.1:72008395-72010346 GCF_032062135.1 Pyxicephalus adspersus
GTGGAAAGGACATTTTGGTGATTTGGTATAGTACCAGGGGAGCCACCAAAGAAGCCAAGTGCACCAGAATGGCATGGGAGGACCACCAAATGGGTAAATGAATGTTTTGAAAAAAAAAAGGCTAACATTTTTACAGTAATGGAGAGGGGCTATTTTATACAACTTTGAGGATAACATGGAAAAGATGCAACTCTTTTTAATTTACAGCTAATCTGAGTGCCTTTAAATTTTGCTCAATGTGTTATAGAATAGCTAAGGGTCATTTATGAATTTGCATTTTCAAGAAGGAAAATAAACTTCACACTGGCATGTGTTACTGTTAACATATATTAGTTGCAGTATGTTTCAGTGGGAGCTGCAGCAGTGAGTTCTTGTGGTGTGTTTGGGTGTCATTACCAAGGTATGGCAATCCAGTCGACCAATGCATGTTAACACAAAACATTGTCCTAAGGCAAATTTTGGGGGGTTCAGAGTGGTGACAGAAATGTTATTTTATAATACTTCACCAAGATAAAACTTGTGTACTATGCAATTTTCTTTTTTACATTTTAAAATTTCTTTTTACTACCAAAATGAGGACACTCAACGTGTAATTCAAATATTTGACAGTTTATAATGACAACATACATTTCTTTTTTTAACATTTCACCTAGATAAAGCTGCCTGTACACAAATATAACTGTAACTACTGCAAAAAAAGCACATGCAAAGTGTACTGCAATTTTCATTTGCGTTCATTCAGTTTTGGGTTTTTTAATGGTGCTGGAAATTGCTTTTTACAACACACTAGAGCATTATAAAACTGCAGTATGAGTACCTTTACACACACACACTTGACCTGATTTATTAAAGCTCTCCAAGACTGGAGAAGATAGACTATCGCAGGAGAGCCTGGGTGATTTAACAAGCCTGGAATGGATATCTTAAAAGCACTTGCTATTAGTTTTTTTAGCAAAATTTTCAATCTTGGACCAGATTCATTCCAGGTTATCTGCACCACCCAGGGTCTCCTGTGATAATATATCTTCTGCAGTCCTAGAAAACTAATAAATCATGCCCACTGTATTTTTCAATCTAATAGCAGAATCAGAGTCCTGACTGACAGTAGAACATATCACACAATGGTATGTTGGTTGAAACACATTTTTATTTGTTTTGGAACTTACCATGTGATACAGGCATCCAATAAGACCCCTACCGGACTGCATGCATTAAAGATGCAAATTTGGTCTAACGTGGGTGTTGTGTACATCTAACATAACTAAGCTGAATGTGCAATGTTTGGGCCCATTTCATGGTCAGCTCAATCTCAAATAGCAGCACTGATCATTAATAATTGGAGCTAAGGACCAGGATGTTCTTTCCTACCTTGGCTCTGTACTGGGTGAGTTTGGAAAACCCCAATGCTGACTTTTATACTACCATGGACTATTGTAATATTCAAAATGAGGGATGAGGATGCAGCCCATAGCATATTGATAATATTTGCTGACAAAAGTAAAGCACCTATGGCTGTCCACAGAAAGTACGTATAGCTGAACTAGCCATATGAGTGTAGCACACCAAAACCTGACTTCTGCTGACTTATAGACCTGGATAATTTGACCTACTCGTGCATGATACATTATAATTGCACTGCAAGTGAATGATGTTACCTGCAAGAAACCTAGGAAGCCACTGTAGTGTCTGTTACATGTTCAGACATTCTGTTCCCCCTTCTCTACATAGTTTGTTTACGGGATTCTATGATCAGGAGGACGGATAAAATAGTTTGTCCCCCGGATCCCTTCAACCAAATGATTTGCTGTCTCCCTGGTGTCAGGGTTCAGCATGTGGTGGACCGAGTGGACAAATTACTGGGAGGGGCTGGGCATGACCCAGCTGTCTTGGTCTATGTTGGAACCAATGACAAGATAGATGGAAGATGGAGGATCTTTAAAAATCATTTTAA
>NC_092859.1:72010690-72015179 GCF_032062135.1 Pyxicephalus adspersus
GGAGGGTTATGGATAATTGTAAGGAGCTTCCCATGTTACAAACAAACATTGGATTGTGCAGTACTAGTTGTACTGAAAAACAAAAGGATTTGGCAAACAGTGCTGGTAAATGCAGCAATGGTTTAAAGACCCTGTTCACCAATGCTAGAAGTCTGGCAAACACAATAGGGGAGTTAGAAGCCTTAATGAGTGAGGAGAATTATGACTTAGTTGGCATTGATGAATCCTGGCTTTGTTCTTCACATGACCAGGCTGTCAATATTCCTGATTATACTCTCTTTCGTAAAGTTAGAGTCAAACGAAAGGGTCGTGATGTCTGTCTGTATGAGAAGTGATCTTAACGTGAATGTGAAAGAAGAAATTGCTGATGGAACAAGCGATGAGGTTGAGTCATTATGGGTTGAGTTGCATGTGGGGTTGAATAACACACAACTAACTATAGGAGTCTGCTATAGGCCCCCCAGTGATAAGGGAGAAATAGAGAATCAACTACAAGCACTGCTCTAAGGGCAGCTCTCTGTGACTTGGACTGGGAGACAATATTGTCCTCAAAGAACACAGAAGAGAAATGGGAATGATTCAAGTCTGTTCTACACAAGCACACTGAAAAATATATTCCAATGGGTAATGCAGTTAGGTCCATAAATATTTGGACAGAGACAACTCTTTTCTAATTTTGGTTCTATACATTACCACAATTAATTTTAAATGAAAAAACTCAGATGCAGTTGAACTGCAGACTTTCAGCTTAATTCAGTGGGTTGAACAAAAAGATTGCTTAAAAATGTGAGGAACTAAAGCCTTTTTTTAACACAATCCTTTCATTTTAGTGATAGTCAGCATGGCTTCAAGAAAGACAGAAGTTGTCAAACAAAAATACTCTCTTTTTATGAGGTAGTAAGTAAACAGGTAGACAGTAGAATAGAAGTTGATATAGTGTGCTAAAGCATTTGACACTGTACCCCACAGTAGGTTAATATGCAAGTTAGGGTCAAAAGGTTTAGAAAAGTCAATCTGTAAATGGATAGACAACTGGCCTAAAGATCGCATCCAGAGAGTTGTAATTATTGATTCATACTCTAAATGGTCTAAGGTTATTATTGGTGTACCCCAGGGTTCAGTGTTGGGACCTTTACTGTTTAATATCTTCATAAATGATATAGAGTTTAGGATTAAAGTACCATTTCTGTGTTTGCAGATGACACCAAACTATGTAATGGAGTTAGGTCCATACAGGATGTCTATAATCTAGTGAAGCTGGGTGATCCAGCAATTTTCTCTGACAATTCATACAGCCACATTTCCTGGTCTCACATGTCTGTGCGTGGTGATCCACACACTGTCACAGCCCAAGGAGGAGGAGCTCATTAAAGGGGCAGAAATATTGGTGGCTACTACTGTGACTTGGCACCAGCTACATTGCTATTCTGCGTTTGTGCTCTATGGCTCTTCTTATCTGACCTTTGCCCAGACCTAAAATTCACTTTGCCTGGCACGTGATCTTACCTTTTGATTTGACCTTGATTCCCCTTTGCCTTTAGCCTTATCTGATCTTTCACTTAGACCCAGATTATGCTTCACTTACCGCCTGTCTCCACACCAAAGCCTTTCTGTCTTTCCCCCTCTGGAAGAGTAACCCTGAGGGCCATGACCTGGTGACACCTAGCAGCAAAGAGCCTGGTGGTCTCTAAAGCTACAGGCCCATCACCCTTTGTAGGGTGCCTTGGAAAGAACAGGTGTCACTTTGACTCAAGTGCCTTGGGTGATCCTATGCTACCTGCCTGAAAAGACCCTGACACATTTCTTCCCAAACTCAGTAGAAATAGTCATCATATAAAATGATTTACCGTTTGTCATAAGCCTTTTTCTAGGCTTGTAACATTCTTTATTGTGCCCCTCTACCAAATAGATGTTATACTTGACATAGTGTAGACTACTTCACACCATATACTGGCTCTAAGTAAATACTCCTGACTATTCTACTCTTTATACTTTATTCAACATAACATACTTCAGATGACCTATTTTGTATTGTGCACTTCTGTACTTTGGTAGCTCTACATTATGTACGCTACACTGCTAATCATCACAGTATGACAAAAGTAATTTACACCATTAGAGCTTCTGAAGACCTCTGAATTCCTCTTACTCCTTATTTATAATGTGAATAAGGGAATAACATTATCTTGTTACAATGATGGGATATATTAGGCAGCAAATAAACAGTTTAAGTGAAGGTGAAGTATTGGAATCAGAAAAAATTGGAAAGTCTTAGTATCTGAGTGACTTTGGGAAGAACCAAACTGCAATTGCTAGATGGTTGGGTCTTGGTTTTTCTGAAACAAGGTTCTTCTGGTATCCAGTGGTTAGCACTTACCAAAAGTATTCTAAGAAAGGATGACCAGTGAACTGGTGACAGGGTAATGGGTTTCACAGGAGAAATAAGTCTGGGGGAAAGCTAGACCATCAGGGCCAATCCTACAGAGCAGATACAAAAGCACAAGTTGCTGAAAAATCTAGTTCTGGGCGTGTGAGAAAGGTATTAGAACAAAGGTCATTGTTAAGCATGAGGTTGCATAGCCCATGTCACACCTAGCCACAGCAGAAAACACATTGGGTCTGATTTATTAAAGCTTCTAAGACTGGAGAGGATACACTTTCAATGTTAAACCTAGGTGATCTGGCAAACCTGGAATGGATTTCAAGTCAGATACTATTTGTTAACGAATGTTTCAATCCTGGACCAGATCTATTCCAGGTTTGCTGGATCACCCAACTTCACTGATGAAAGTGTACCTTCTCCAGCCTTAGAGAACTTTATTAAATGAGGCCTATTGTGTGTTGTGTACCTGGAGAAGAAATAAAATAAGGATGCACTATGAAAGGAGGACAGGCTGGGGTAGGCTGTGTGGCTCATAAATCTGCTGCCAACATGTTGGTGCTAGATAGCACAGAACACCTTCAGAGGTCTTGTGGAGTCCATGATTCAACAGGCCAACAGTCTATTGGGGATCTGCACACTACTAGGCAGTTGTTTTTAATGTTTTGGCTGATAACAAACATTTTAAAACATAAATAAGGAATAACACCAATTTGTTACTAGACATAAATAAGGAATAACACCAATTTGTTGCTAGACAACCATCTTTATTATCCAAGAAACTGAAGAAATTGAAGAGGAGATAAGTGTCAGTAGATGAAGCTACAAGGACGTAGAAAAGTTCTAGAGTGGATTTTCAGACTTGTAACTGCAAAAAATGAAACACAATGTAAAATTACATAGTTGCAAACACATATCTGATTCCTAAATAATTATTTTGTTTGTTAGTCTTCTTCTAAGGGTATGTGTAACACTAAGTGTTAAAAAGAAAATCCAATATTTCCTTTCTGCACGCATACTGAATTTACATTTGCCATCTAGTGAATTATAGTCTTATCAGTAAAGCTTAACCCATTGATGAACCACAACAGTTTGGTCGGAATTAAAGCATTAATAAACCACAACTGTTATAAGCAGTGGAATTAAAAGCCAAAGTTTTGAACAGCTTAATAGTGTGGAAAGAATATATTTGATGGATTCTAATTGCTGTATGTGTCTCTATTTGTGACATTCAAATCTTCTTCCTATAACAAGAAGTGAGATAAATCTCCCCAAAATAGGGGACTGCTACATTTTACAATCTCCACAGAAACACCTATTCTCATTAAAGTTTTCCTCTTACTTTCTATTTTAATAGTTTTTATCACTTTTTTCTACTGTGTAAAGTTAAACATAATAGCTTTCCCTAAATTATTGACAATGGAACAGTGATACATTTAAAGTGCCAATTGTACTATTAAATTTTGAATAGGGTAGGACACTATTTAAAGGCATACAGATATCCATTATAATTTCATTCTATAAAGAAATCTAGTCATGTACACAAATCATTATTCTGTTCTATGGAGATTGGAAGGGGGAGGATGAGTAGGAAGTGCCCCACTGTGTCCTCCCTGGTTGTTCGTTCATTGAGCTGCCATAATGGATTAGTAAACCACATCAGGGACATCTGCACACATGGCAGATTTTCAACTGAGACAATCAAGATGGTTCGTCTCAGGCCAGAATCACCATCATCAATCATGTGTGCGGATAGCTTAAGACCTGGTTGTTTGACCAGATACACCAGGTATACCTCCTTGGCATGCGACTAGTTAACTCTCACAGTATTGAAAATGGTGAAAATTCCATAAGGACATATAATGCTAATAAGCATGCTAATAAGCAATATGGCCAAGACATTAAAGTAAACACCACAGAATTTACTGTTCAATCCAAGAGGTTGTTTTTTGCTTTTTAGTATCTTACAAATATCTATACATTACTTCCATACCACCTGTACAAGATGGGTACATGACCAACAAACCAACTGTATAAAGCCAGCATGTCCAATTGATAAAGACATTTTTAACGTATACTCTATCACACATTTTTCTTGTAAAGAAACAT
>NC_092859.1:72016461-72021579 GCF_032062135.1 Pyxicephalus adspersus
CATGCTGTTATTAAGTCTATGATCTACCAGAAACACCAGATCCTTTTCCATTTCTGACTCCCCCAAATGTATACCTAGACAGTATGAAGCATGCATGTTTATGTTTTATTATTTTTAAATGTCATTTGCCACTTGGCTGCCCAATCAAACAGTACATCTAGATCTGCTTGTAGATTTTAGACATCCTGTATGGACCTAATTCCATTACATAGTTTGGTGTCATCTGCAAACACAGAAATGGTACATCCTGGACCCAATGCATTACAGGTTTGCTTGATCACCCAGGTTCACTGATGAAAGTGTGTATTCTACAGTCTTGAAAAGTGTTAATAAATCAGGCCCACTATCAATTTGCTTTGTTGAAAACCAAAGTAGCTATGTAAGCCATGCCTCTGTGGACTATGGAAATCCACTTAACTCTGCCATATTTGTCGTTCTTCATATGTATGCATTGATTTCTATCCCATTAAAATAATGCTGCTGCTTTGTCTCCAAGAGTTTTCCATACAGTGTGTGTAGAAAAAAAGCTTTAGGAGAGGTAGTTCTGATGGCATGGCTACACCAGCATAAAGGGCAGTTTTTCTTTCCATACATAAGGTCCTTCATAAAATAACTAAAAACAGTACCATCACGGATTCTTGTGGTACTTAGAATCCTATCTGGGTATTATGTAGAGCAGTATCAATGTGTTTGCAATATTCAAATATATTACAATAGTGTTTCCAACATCACCAAATTTCTGTTACCAATAACATTTAGAAAATGTGCTTACATGCTCTTCATTATCCCCCTATAAAGGTTAAAAAAAAGATAAAGCACAGAGTAAAAACACCTAAGAACAGTTAACAAAACCGTTTCTTTCTTACCAGAACTTTGTCTAAGTCTGTAATGACTCCCACCTATAAACAAGAAGCACAATCCAGTGTAAGAAAACACATGCAGTACACTTACAGACTTGCTTAGTTTTAAATCTTGGAAATTCATTTCTCATTTATATATTATTGAAATGTAAAAAGTATTATAAAATGATGATCAAGGAATATGTAATACATTTAAAAATAAAGCACTGCTAGATAACTGTACAAGTTGGTTTTCGGTGTCAGAACTGTTTTGCCCTCAAGATTATCATTTTACTTATTGGTGTGGATAGCAAAAGAATGAATTCATGAATAAAAATATTAGTATTTTTCATTTGCATGTTTACTTATCTCTATTTGTTAAAAAAAAGTATGAAGTTTCAATCAGAAATTTATCAGAAAGCTAATTTACTAAATTTTACTAGAAAATTATTATTTATCATAGTTAATATTCTTTGACTAAAACAGCTGTAATCGTTTAAACTATTCAACTACATAAAAATGTCATTCTCTTTCACAGTCAATTAATTAGTTTATCAAGGTCAACACAACTTCAACCTATTTACTAAGCTCAATAAACCAGTGGTGCCCAACATTTTTTCATCTGGCGGCCACTGATGACATTGAAATAAAACCCACAATGCAAACTAAAAGAATAGTTTTAATTTAAAATTAAATGAAATTGAAATGTTTCTAGTTTCCATAACAAACATGCACAAAATAAAACAAATGATAGATCAAGAATGACAGATCAAGAAAACTCACCATTTGATGCTCATTTTATTAATACAACATTTTATTAATGAAAGATGAAAAACTAAAGCTGTTCTGGCTGGTATTTCTCTGTGCTCACCATTCCTGTACCACAGAGCAGAAACCACCATACAATGTTTTCTGTCAGTTATAGGGAGCTACTAACCTTCTTTGTACCCCAAAATCTCTGTAATGGATACTTCCAGAGAAATGGAATTCATGTGACAGATAGCCAAGGGGTACATGTCCTTAATACTACATCTTCAGGTTCCTACATATTTTCGTTCCTGGGAAATTGGGGTTCACAGAAGGTAAGTGACCAGCGATATGTGACATGGTAGCTAAGGTATGGCAGGTAAAGTTTTTGGTATGTTGTGATGGTGTCATGCTGTAGTCATGAAATTTTAGGGTCCCCTACCACGAGAGTCCCCTACTTGCAGTTACATGTCCCTTCTTACAGAGAAATTGGGGTTCATAGAGAGTAAAATGATAGCTATGTGTGACAGGGTAACATTATATGATGGGTATAAAATTTTATTGGGGGGGGGGGGGACAAAAGGCATTTCCTACTGGCTCCCACATTCCCAGTTACCAACATCCCTCTGTTCCAGAGAAATTGAGGGTCACAAATGGTAAGTGGTCAGCTATGTGTAACAGGCACCCCACCAGTGAATCAATACATCACACTGCATCAGAGTCTGCAGATTTGACTCCAAGTGAAAGTGAGTGGTACTGAACATCTTCCCCTAGGCAGGGTTCTATGGCATGAGGAAGGGGTAACTGCACCGCAACCTCACTGTCTGAACACAGGCTTGAAATTTTGTGAACAATCATGTATATATTTGGGGTACCACAGCACAGAGCAAATTGACAGCTCCCTAATGCTCATTGTCATGGAAGTGGCCCCTGGGGGTCCCTAACAAGCAAACTCAATTTGGGGACCCTGGTCTTGAAATAGATTTGGTAATGTGAAAATATTCCTGCTTGTTATTAGGATTTTATGCTTGTGACACCGTATCTGGGAACTTGTCAGGGGGCTGAAAGTAGTAGCAGCTCTCAGGGTCCCTTGTGTACCCTGAAAATATCACATTTCTATGATAATCAGTGTAGAGATATGAAGGTGTGTGTGTGTGTGTGGGGGGGGGGGGGGTATAGGTAGTGACCGCAGCATGGACACAACTCTCATGCTGATGCTGCTAGGATTATTTTACAGTACAAGGTGGGTGGGGAGAAGTTACAGTGGATTTTCAAATCTTTAATACACGCACACTCTCTCCCTCTCTCTGCCTGGTTGATCTCATAGGGAAAATAGGAGCTGCGTGCACCCCATCCCCTGCAGGACAATGAGCAGAGAGAGCAGAGAGCGAATGAGCAGAGGTCCGGTTCTGGCAGCTCCACGGCCCGGATGTGACCCGCGGGCCATAGGTTGGGTACCCTTGAATTAAACAGTCTCTTATTAAAAAGTAAAACAATCCCCCTATTTTATTTTAATAGTAGATTGGTACTATGCAGTTATATATCATAGTTAGGCAATGTGTTTTTAAAGGGTGAGCTATATATGTCAGAAATAAAAATTTTCTTATTGATGTCATTTCATTTGTCATTGGTAGTCTTCCTGGTTTGTTTGGACTGCAAAGACATTCCTTCTCCTTCCCATACTATAAATGAACTTCTCCACACTTTCTGCCAGCTCCTCCTTGAAATAATGTAGTTAAATGAGTTTAATCCTTTCAGGCATTACTTTTTAAAAAGGTTTCTGTTACTAGTTGTAATAACTGAGTGGCGACTCTTTAGGAAAAAAATAAAAGTTTTTACTATTTTCCCTTAAACAATTCTGTAGTGTATAATCAGTGAACAAATTCTTTGCTCCTGTTTGTCTACAACTACTTCCTTAACTCAAGGCTGTCATGTTTTCTTGCACACAACATAGGTATGGTAAAGCCAAATTGTTCACAGCCTATCTGTTCAGTCATCACTAACCTTGGATATATATAAGAACAAACTTGGTGTGTTGGCTTTGTAAATTGAGTCTAATACATTTCGACAAGACATTTTTCAGGTTTTAAAAAGAACAGTGATGGAATTATGCAAAACAAGGCAACTATCTTACCATTATTTCACAGGAGACATCTCTGATATCAGTGTTCAGGGGCTTATCATTCTACAAGTAAGAAAAATAACAATGTTACTATTCTGGTATATCACACATAATATTACAATACAGTCATGTAGTGATACAAGAAGAAAAAAACATCAGCTTTATTCTTACCAGTATATCGCCCAAGAAAGGAATATCATCCTAAAAAAAAAAGATATGACTTTTAATTCATGAAGCAAGTGTTGTCATTATATAAGATTATTTATTGAATAAAAGTGATAATTAGAAGGTGTTTACCGTTAAAGTTATATTTTCTAATAAAAATAAAAACACCAATTTGTTGTTTATCATTAATGGTTTAAACATATGTTTCATGTCTTCATAAAGTTAGTTTTTGTTTTTTTATAGTTGTCCATGTATTGACTTCAACTCTATAATATGAATGGTTGAGTCTTTTACTTAATGATTTAAAAACTTGGTTACTCACTGAGCTCTTGTAATACAAAGTAAGTAGTAGAAGTACTTTTGCATACAGCTTGTTTGGCCATTTTGTTGAAAAAATCACAAAGCATTTTTTATGAAATGCAAATTTAACGGTCAAATATAAAACAATTGTTAGGAACTAGAATTTACATTTTCATCCCCTCCTTGACCAATAGCTCTCGAAGTGACCTTCCTAATTCCTATCTCTTATTGCAGTGTAAGTCTTTATGGTAGGAAAGAACACTTGAATGTACGTACCAGGATTTTCATCACTTTTGCAATAATGCTGTCCTAAAATAAAAATCAAAGACATAATAAACACATTAGCACCTGCTCTTTTATCTATTCATTTTGATTTATTATGCTACAAAATTACAATTGGAGTAAAAAAAAACTATGCATCAGCACACACAGCACTTGTAGTAACTAAAAGATATAGAAAGATTACCATTAAATACCTCTCCTAAAAATGCTACAGTCAGTTGAACAGAAAGGTACATTTTGACCAAAAAAACCCCAAAAATTTACTGAGCTATCAGCTAAGATGCAGCAGGGACCAAGTAAGTTCATTCCACCAGACCTGCGAGAAGGTGGTGTAAGGACACATGTTTAATTATTAAGGTGGGCATTTTTTGGCATGTAATCTGGGTAAACTGGGTTTTTGGGAGCTACTGAGTTTCAAAAGAGTGATGCAAAATGTCATAATTAGCAATATTATTGTACAATCACTATGGAAGTGATAATTGTGTAATTTATGTGTTAACTGTGCAAAAATACATATAGAATATAAAGTATAGTTTCTTACCACAAATCCAAATAAGACATTGGCAACCTGATCCCCAATCTGTTCTGCATCTTGAAGGGTAATAGTCTATAAAGTAAACGGTGCAAAAAATGCATAGAAAACAATTAGTTTTATATACAGGA
>NC_092859.1:72022073-72124626 GCF_032062135.1 Pyxicephalus adspersus
CTATTAAATATTTGTGTTATACATAAGCACAAAGGACTTTCTGAGAAATAATACTGGTTTGCTACTAATAAGAGTTGATGTTAATAATATAATAATGTCATGGTTCTGCTGGTAAACCCTCAATCCTAATCTCCTTCATTTAAAGTTATTTAAACTAACCCTTTTACCAAGAGGTGGTTAGTAAATAATGGCCTTGGCAAAAGACTAAATACTAACAACCCCGAGATTCACTGATTTTTTTTCCATATCATCATTGTACTGAAATACAGTTTTAAAAGGAAAAAATAAAGTAAAGTCTTACCAGAAGAGCGTTCACCTTCAGAAGGAAGTTTTCGAACAGTTGTGCATTTTGTTGTGCCTAAAAAAAACATTTATGTTAACAAATCTAAATCTAGTTCCTAAATTATTTACATTTTAGACACTATGACTTTTAGGGCCCTATTTAAAAAAACGGGAATCTGACATTCCCTAGCAGGAATCTTCCAGGTCCATGTGTTTCAATGGCAATATCTGATTCTCACCGGGGAATAGTTGAGGTGATTTCCTGCTTTGTAAACAGAGCTATTGGAATTGGTATAGCTAATTACCTTTAGGTGGATCTGTTCTGTAATTTTAAAGATGTTTTGCTACACATCCACCTTTCTTTCTCAGTGCTAATGCGTTTCAGGACACCCAGTGAATTGGAAGCAAACAATTTAGATTAATGTTGAAATTGTTATAATGTTGTTCAACATTACAGAATTAGGGAGTGACTAACTACGACTTCTAACCTTTTACCTGGATAAATAAGAACCTTCAGAGACAGAACTGTTACTAGTCTTCCTAACCATTATTGTTTTAGACTTTTAGCTGATCCAAAATTGATCACTGTCCAACAATAAAACAATGGTAATCAGTATAGTAAATTTGCAGCTGGAGGTATTCATTTTACATTTTAACTAAGGGGATTTTAAAAATACCCAGCATTTTGACTTGTTTAAAGTCAACCTTTCAGCCAGAAATTTATATATTACCTCTACTCTTGGTTTTATATGTACAGTTGGCCAAAAGTTTTGATGAGTTTGTTCCTTTTTTAAATTTTACCTTGGCTGTTTTGTAATCACAGAGAAGAGTTGCCACACTTTGAAGGAGAGCAGGGGCGTCTTCCTATAATTTGAAAATATCAATCAATGAATTTTGAAAACACTGTGACACCATGCATGTAATATCATGTAATAATCTTATCATTACAGAATGTATATTCACAGTTTTCCTCATTGTCATTTTTAACATTACCTTAAATAGAAGTTCAAGGCAGTTATACTGTGAGACTGATGTAGCATCTATATATAAAAAAACATTAAAATGGGAAATTAACAATAAAAATGATTTTTTCCAGTTTCCTAGTATTCAGATTTCTACAAACAAATTTATGTAACAAATGCAACTTTGCATTTTCTTTGGAAACAATTACTAAACAAAATTTTACCAAACCTAAATGATGAAGTACAGTTTTGTGACCTAGATCCCAAGCTCAGGTTGTGTACTTGGCCTTGGCTTTTATCATTTATAGTGCACCTATTATTTTCAGTCACTGGTTCTAAGCTAGATCCTCTCATTTCACAGAAGAGTAAATTGTGAAGCTTAGTGTTAGGGGGGACAAAGTTGAATGTTGAAATAGTAGGTTGTCAAACCAGGCCTTGTATACACCCTAGGATCCAGGGTCCTTACCAATATATACATTAGTGGATGTGACAGGTTCACTTGAAGGTTATTAAGCAACTGACTTTGATTTCTGTACTACTATTCTCTACTCTGTAAACAATTCTTTAAAATTAACAAAACAATCTAGTTTTACCCTAAATTCTCTACCATTGTGTTTTCTGTACCACTACTTTCTCTGCTGCTGTTGCATATAGTAGCCTTGGAGTATGGAACTGCTTTTCTGACAGCTGTCAGATAAAATTGCTTCTAGGGATTCTGTTACTGAAAATGATTATTAGGGTTATACCCAAAGTTTATTTTTAGGATTCCTTACTATGCCATGTGCTAGATAACCTTTCTATACAGTACAACCTGTCTGAAGAATGTATAATATCTGCATCAAATGTTTACTTTTACTTTGACATGCCAACCTTCAACAAAAGTTTGACATGCCCCTTTTTTTAAAAAATGTATTGCCTGTGTATTTTTAAAAGTGGGATGCTTTAATACATATCTCAGCATAATAATTAGGTCTTACAGATCAAATATAGCTTATCATTATAGCTGTACATTTACAGTTCAGTTTCAGTTTTAGGTTGCAACTTTTTCCCCCAAAACTACTAGGACCATTGGAACTATGTGTGCTAACATGCCATGGTTTACTGGTACTTTTCACCTTGGAAATGTAATTTTTTCTGAAAAGTAATTCAAAATGGTGTTTTGATTTTCTCAAAGGCCATCAAGGCTTGTGTGGTTTACAGTAAATACTTTGATTTTACTTTAAAGAATCATTACATTTACATACTATCCCACTTCTATTTTATTGTAATGAAAGTCCAGTGGTCCCCTCCCAAAAAGGATGATGCTTTGAAAGAAACAAAACCTAATAGAGACAGTTTTATCTAAAAAAAAAATGACCATTTCTGGTTAGAGAAAAGGAAGATAAAAAAGTAAAAAATAAAATATTTAAGTAAACCTAAATAATAATTGCATATTCGATTTTACACTTATACGACTATATACAAACAGGGTAGAGGTGAAATATCTACATGCTTCTTTACAATATATAAGCATATCTACTACTGTATGTTGTAAATGTTTCTAACTTTTCTAGGGGTCTTTTTAAGAATGTTGAAAAATGTTACTTGATTTTTTTCTTTATATTTTAAACCTTAAAATTAAACTTTCTTACCAAAAGAGCTTGTCAGAGCTGCAAGTAAAAACACAATGGCTATCTTCATTTTGATGGTGCAACAGTCTTACACTTCAAACTGAGGTGAAATATGAAAGATGATAATGTAAGTATTGCTTGCTGCATTTATATGGTGCAAAGTCACAAGGACATCCTGGCTGTTACTGTGCCAGTTTATAATTGCTGTGTAACTGCAACAAATAGCTTTGTGTGTTTCCTAGGTTTGTGGTTTATTTTTTGATAAGTCTAAATCTTGCACTACTGTTAACATGTTGGGAGAATTTGTTTTATGTTGATTTTGATCGGTAAACCTTTCCATTTCTCAAGGTTATTTATTGATAACAATTATTGTAGTTTTAATTAGAAAATTAGAATAGATTTAAAGCTTTTTTTTATATACAGACACTGGAAAATAACTGTCCACGTGGACAAAAGTATATAGTATATACTATCCAAATTTATTGTTAATTCTTCTATCTGGGACTTTTAAAAAACTTCTGCTGAAAGGAAATACCAAAATAGCTCACATTCATGTTATGTCAGTCATATGTTTATAGTCACATTAACATAACTATGTGACATTTACTACAACTATTAAGTCACCCATAATAGGCACTTAGTGAAGAACTTCATATTTTTTTGTAGACCTATTTATTTAGGATAGAAATAAAATTCATATGCATTTTTACTTTTGAATCTATGGGTGTCACTTGAAAAAATTAATGCCACATCCCAGGTAAGTGTTCAGAATTCTTAGCTGGGATATGTGACGTGGGTATCCCAGAAAGCTGTGGGCCTCGTCCTTCAGTCTTTACTGCGATGGTAATGACAGAAAGGGAGAGGGGTCTCACCTTTAAAAAAATAAATGAATATAGTATTTAAAAAAAAATAAAAAACAAAGGTCAAATATTGTTGGGATACAAAAAAGATGATTCAAATATATAATGTGTTTTAGATTTATAGTACACTTGTCCCAAAACAAGAAGCTTAAAATACGCTTATATGTAAAAAATGCTTAAACAAATGTTATCTCTATTGGACTTTAATTGTATAAATGATTACGAAAAGGTATTAACCCCCCTAGCGTTCTAATTCTGTCAGTTTTTATGCAAAAAGTGATCCTGTTTTCTTTTTCCATATAAATTTTTGTTTATATTGTGGGCCTGTAGTTCTTAGGATTAACTCCCAGGTATAATTTTTATATTTATTTATTATATTATAATCATACATTATAATATAATACATAATTATATATCATAATTATAAAAAATAGTGAAATAATAGACCACAACAATGTAATTTATCAAAAAAATATATTTTACCAAAAATTTCTCACTGAAATTTTTCAAACAAGGGTGCAATATTATTGATAAATGATAATAAAAATTAAATGCAGATTTTAGGAAAAAAATATTTACATTTTTAGTAGACATCCCGGGTGTGGTAGATCTTGAAGCAGGGTGCTGGACAAAGTCCAACATCACAGTCAGGACAGTAGAACCTGGTTTCCTAGCATTTCTTCCTTCCTCTGTCATCGGTCTTTGAGCAGCAAACCACGCACATCCTTGTAGGTTGGTGGAAAGTATTCAGTAAAGTGACGACCGGTCAGGCGTTCTGGGTTGACAAGGGTGGAAGCACGACGTCCAGGTCTATTCATGGCCCATGATGATGTTTGGTGGTTCTTGACTGTGGATTCAGCAACTTGCAAAATTAAGTCTGAATGATTCACAGGCCTCTGACCAATTTTTTGTACAGAACGTAGGCATTCCATAAGCACTGCTTAACTAGATGCCTGAAAATCTTTTTTTGGTACTTCCTTTGCTGTATCCTCATCGCTGGGTAGAATGTCATGACTTGGTCAGCTCTGTCGATACCATCTGTTCTGTGTTGCTGAAGGAACTCATAAAGCTCAGGAGAGATGTAGAAATGATCAGTTATGACACAATAGCCCTGATCTAGCAATGGCTCAATGAGGGATAGCACTGAAGATGTTGCCAGTCCATAATGGCTGTATCTGGGGTTGAACTGTGTCCCTTTTCAAATGTACAGTACTGTGTTTCAGATGTAGCCAGGTGAGGATTCGCACAGCATATACGTTTTCACACCAAATCGTGCCCTCTTGACGCAATGTACTGCACCCAGCTGAGCCTCCCCTTGTAAGCCATTAGACTTTTGTCAATGCTGACATCTCTTTCTGGCACATAGGTTTGCTGGAAATTTTGTAGAATCATCTGAGACACTTCCCGAATTTTCTTCAGTTTTGGTGCAGGATGGGTAGTCTCATCAAATTCATAGTAATCTGTTTTTAAATTTCCCGCCCTCAGAATTCATCACTCCACCGCATCACCTGGAAGATGTCACATCTTGCCGCGTGATGCGGTGGGGATGTCCCACCCTGCTCACTCCACTGCAACCACCAACGAAGCTGCTCGCATCACCCGAAGGCTGCGGGCATCACATCCTCTGGGTGAGGCCAGCAGCTATAGCAAATTCCAGGGGTGATGCCAGCAGGAAATCTTTGCTGGCATCACCCCTGGAATTTACTATTGGTGATCTCGGCAGTAATCTGCTTTTAAATTCATAAATCACACTCGGGACTACCGCTAGGGGGGTTAATAGCCCAAGGTATATGCCCTTTTTTTTTATTCTTGAAGTTACACCAGGCCTTAGTTACTATCCAGCTTCCTAAGGTGTGTAGAATGCAAAAAACATGCTTTACCACAGATATTGCAAAAGCAAATGGTATCCTAATGCATCCTAATGCACCTTATTATGGTTTTAGCATTGTGATGCTCAAATGGTTTCATATTTTCATGTATTTGAGCAACTGTTCACATGTGAACATGTAAGAACAAGTGTTTAAAGGTGATTGGGTCTATGTATTCATGCACTGGTATATAAAACATATAGAACATAGCTATGAATAAGTATGAGCAGTAGATTTGTAAATATAAGAAGTGTATGGTTGTAAGGAATAATTTACTTCTGGAAAAAAATAATGAAGGCTACAACAGAGAACCAAAAACAGAATTGAAACAATGTACATAATATGTTATGAGATCATTGGCACTTTTAATAAAATTGTCATTGGCTAAAGTGCAAGGTCCACTTATTTAATTAAGGATCCCTCCATTCCATATAAAACCATGCAATTCCAACTGTAAAAAAATCATTTGTGGAAAAAAGTTGAAAATATACTATTTTAAACCTGGTGCCCATGATGCCTAGAAATAGATAACTAGTTTTGTATTATCAGCAGTACAATACATCAAGTATGTGGTCTGTGGACCACCAAAATTTTCTCGCAGACCACCAGTGATCCATGGACCACTGGTTGGCAACCACTGTTTTCAAAATTGTCCTTGCATGGAAAAATTATAGATTAAATATCAATATATGACCCTACGGTAAAGAAAAAAAATATTTTCATAGTTTTTTAGAATTTAGAAAGTTTTCTAACTGCAGAGTCCACTGCAGAGTTATGACAATCCTGATTGTACATGGAGGTAGATTGGAAAGAAGTTAATGAAGTTTGTAAACTGAATTGTAGTATGTTGGCTCATTTGTATTAATTAGTCACAGTCCAAGTACCAGGCACTTGATATCTGTAACAAAGATACTTGCATGCCAGCATTTACATTAGAGCCAGAAAAGCCTCCTGTGAATCATGCCATGTCAACAAAAATTGTGTGAGTTGGCTTGTAACATAGGTCTACAAATTATTGAGTGGTTAAGGACAAAATACAAAATATATGTAAAATTTCTTGAGCCTGTAAGATGCAGGGTTTTATTTCCTTTCATGGAACCTTCTGTGTTTTCTAATAGACTGACATGTCACCAGTGAAACCTCTATTGTACAAAGTAACAGACACATACTACTGCAAGTGAAGGGCTGAGAGGGAATAAATGGCTATCTGGTTAGTGGCTGTCCCATTAGTCGGAGATTTCCAAGTTCAAGAATGTCATGTACAAGACTGCCAAGGCTTTATTGCCCATTAGGGTGTCGTGCCTTTTAAAACCCCTGATTCTTTTTACATTAAGACTCTTGTTAGGAATGCCAATGGCTGAAAATATATTCTTATGTTTTTAAACAGTATTGTTGTTGGCCATACAATTGGGCCATAACAGTTTATGGTGCAGTATACATAGAACAATATTTCTGGGTAGCAAATCCCAGCATTATGTTTTTTTTTTGTTCGTCCTTAGTATATTTGGTTTTCTTTATTTCTCTGTTCTTTGAATAATGTGGGCAAATCCTGTACTTTTGGGTTGCACATCCCCTGGAGTTCTCCTCAAGCTATGAAGTTGAGCTATTTATACAGTCATATTATCCATGCTTTTCTCTGGAGCCCTTCCAGGATTGGGGACCTAACCTGAATTGCCACCTGTGGTTGCTATCAAGGCTCCACACATGACATGATAGACAAGGGGGATTTTTTTTTGCTCCCCATTTCAATGTGCCTTAGTTTTCAAGATTTGTTTTGTTTTCCTTCTTGCATTTCACAATGTAGAGTCGACATATTACTATTTGGTATCCCAGCTTTATATATTGCATTTTCATTTGAATTTAGAATTGAGGGTATGCTTTTTGAGCTACTGGATTCAGCGGAACATATGATTTATATTCTGCAGGTTCCTAGTACCAGGGAAATCCATATCCCTTTATCACTAGGTAAGCCATATGTTTTTTTTTATGTAGGATCATATATGATAAGGAATTATTGCTTTAATCTATATTATAGGGTAATATTTGTCTATCTATTCCTTCAACACCAGTTCCTGTGCTCCTACTTATAACCTTTACAGTTTTTTCTGTCCGTATCTGTACGCCCTGAGGACTATGTTGATCTTATAATGTGTAAGTTTACAGTGTCCTATATATTTTACGTGTTTGTATGGATTTTTTTATCTGTTTGACTAGTTATTGATTCTACTGAATGTTTAAGATTACATAGTTTTTTTACACTCTTGAGGAAGCTATTTTGAAACATGTCAAGAAGTTGGAGGGACATATATATGGAGGGACTGGCAAGTAGTTTTGGTCGAATAACTCATGCCATTTTATGGATCGGCCAAGGGAACATGCCGGATTTTACACGGTCTACGAGTACAGCCAGAGAGGGACATAAGGAGGTTGCTGTGGTCCAAAAATTAGCCACCAGGTTTCACCACTCCGTTACAAGCCATACACAGGCTTCAGAGTACAGGCAGAGGTCTCTGAGGGCGGTCTTTCAGTCCAAAAATTAGCCAGCTACACAGCTCTGTTATACGTTACAAGTGACAGGTGGCAGCAGCAGCAGCAGTAGGAGGGGGCGGTGGGCACTGAGATGGAGCGGGGACCGCATTGGTAACTGGCATCCAGAGTTGGGAACTGAGCAGGCGGCATCAGTTACAGCATGAGGAGGAGGTGTTGGGCCCTGAGAAGGAGCAAGGAGGGCATTAGAGGTTGAGGCAATCACTCATATGGACAGTGTAGAAGCTGTAGCTATTGGAGACATGAATACTGCCATGGGGATCCCTGCTGCTGCTGCTGCCAGCTGGAAAGGCTGAGCACAAGTCCCTTACAAGCACTTCTTGGTAGTGCTGCATTTTAGATCCCCTGTATTGGGGCAAGATGAGTTGTTGTTTCCCTGGCTTGTAACGTGGATCCAGTAATGTAGCAATCCAATAGTCGTCAGTTTGTGTTTTTATGTGTTTTATGCGTGGATCTTTAGCTAGGCACTCCTGCATGAAGGATGTCATGTGGCTCAAACTACCCACAGCTGAGGTAAATCTGGACCCACACTCCTGTGGGTCGAACAGCAGCACAGGGTCATCCTCCTCCTCCTTTGCCTGGTCTCGCCATCCACGGAACATGCCGCCTTGTGTTTGGGTGGATGGATGCCATGTACCCTCAATATCCTCCTCTGCCCCTTCCTCCCCTTCTCCCTTGCCTGCAATGTCCTCCTCATCCTCTTCCACCTCCTCGTCTTCCTGGATTGGTGGTGCACTATGCATACTAGGCACGCATGTCTGAGATGATATTTGCAGTGTCTGCTCTGTGTCGTGTCCGAGATCCACCATCATCTGTTCCAGCAGGCATATGATGGGGATGGTGTCACTGACACAGGCCTGATCTCTGCTGATCATCCTGGTCGCCTCTTCAAAAGGTGACAATACAGTGCACAAGTCCTCAATTTGCAGCCACTCCGCAGGGCTGAAAAAAGGTAGTGTGGGTATACGTCTGAAACGAACAGACTCTGCCACGTAATCCACCACCGCTTTCTGTTGTTCAGACAGCCACTGCAGCATGTAAAATGTGGACTTCCAACGTGTGGCCACAACACAAATTAACCGGTGCACTGGCAGGTTGAGATTTCGCTGTAACTCCACCAATCTGGCACTGGCTGTGTACGACCGGCGGAAATGCGCTGACAACTTTCTGGCCTTCAGTAACAGCGGCTGGAGGCCTGGGTAATTCAGAAGGAAGCGCTGTACTATAAGGTTCATGACGTGAGCCAGGCAAGGTACAATTGTGAGTTTCCCACAATGCAGGGCTGCCAGCAGATTGGCCCCATTGTCACACACGAGCTTGTCTGGCTTAAGTCTGTTGGGAGTTAGCCATTTCTCCTCCTGCTCCCGCAAGGCACTTAGAATGGCTGCGCCCGTGTGGCTGAGGGAACCCAGGCTTCGCAACTTCAGGACTGCGTGGCAACGTCGGAATTGTGCAGCGAAATAGCAAACTGCAGGTTGGTGCTGGCGCTGAACAGATGCTGGCGAATGGGAGGTGCTGGTGCTGGGTCTCCATGGCAAAGTGTCCCTGGAGGAAGAGGTTGAGGCACAAGATTCAAAGGAGGAGGTGGAAGTGACCCCTGCCAAAGCTGCCCTTTCCTCTTTGGCCAGACATTGTACAAATGTTTTTATTTATGTGGCTTGACACCTTGCAAAATACTTTGTAGCTACCAATAATATATTTGTATATATATATATATATATATACATATATATATATATGTGTATATATGTATATATATGTGTGTATATATTTGTGTATATATGTATATATATGTGTATATATGTATATGATATATGTATAGGTCAATTTGATGGGGGTGGGGGGGTTGACACACAAAATGCAAGTGCGCCGTGTTGTATGCAGCACTTTTCTTCAGTGGTGACGCTTGTAATATGCAGCACAGTGTACAAACTATATAATGCAGTATACACTGCGTCTGTGTCTGTCTCTCAGTACAAGTGTGATACTGTGCACGCAGTCAGCGAGGGGACCTTGCCTCTGGCTGTGTGTATGTAACACACTGACTGACTATCTATCTATCTAGCTTTCTAGCTTTCTAGCTTTCTAGCCTTCTAGCTTTCTAGCGTTCTATCTTTGTATCAATGTATCTATCTATCTATCTATCTATCTATCTATCTATCTATCAATGTATCTATCTATCTATCTATCTATCTATCTATCTATCTATCTAGCAAACATTGAAACACTCTACCTATGTGAGTACAGTAGATTTCAGGACTGCACAAATACAGTACAATCCAACAATCTATCTGACTAATAGTGTGAGTGTGACACAGTCTACCAAAGTAAAGAACTTTTTTTCACTTTGACAAAGAAAGCAAGCCAAGCAGCACAGAAAGGTTGTGATGCTATCAGCAAATCTCTGTCAGGAGTGGTAAATGGAGGCACGCCTTGGCCTTATATAGGCCAATCGGCTGTCTGCCACAACAAAGATGGAGGGGCATTCCTGCTCTAATTGGAGGGCACTGTGCATCATGGGGGAGGTGCCCAGTTGTTTGAGTGCATTGAGAGGAGGTTCGAATTCGGGTATTCGAAAGCAGTAAAATTCAGGTCGGGTCCACCCGAATTTGAACAGTCATATTCGGGTCGAACATTAGGACGACCAGAATTCGATCAACAACACTACTCACCACCATACACCTAATATTTGTTGTTCTTAGGATTTCAAATTCACTAATAGGAAAAATAAAGTCCGTTGGTATCTGTGGTGGTGGTTCTATTGGATTCAGGCGGCATATTTGTATTGGTTATAGGTAAGTGCAGGCAGCTGCAAAAGCACCATACCAGTACCAACAAGGTAATTTCTTTCCTATATTTCTGTTGTAGTTCTCTACATAAGCTCAAAATTGTTTGTGCTTTTAAAAATTTTCCTGTACTTTCTATTAATTATTATTTTGTTGTTGTTGCCCCATGGGGGATAACTGTCAGAGTTGACTGTGTGCTCATGGCAGCTCCTAAACAATCATTCTGGCTTAGTCTACACAAACTGTTGAAACTCCATAAGTGTTTAAACGCTTATAAACTCCCATACCACTTCGGAATTAATTTATGGGAGTGTACAAGCGTTTAAAATCAAGCCTAAAATGCCCATAGGGGTTTTTAAGAGTTTCTAGGCTTTAAAAGGAGGAATTTAAAACTCCTATAAACCCATTTAAACTCTTCCATTTATTTTCAATAGGAGCATTTTCAAAAGCTTAGAAACACTCCCATTGATTTCAGTGGAAGCATGTATGCATGTTTATAGACATGGGCTTCGAAACGCTCAAGTTAAATGCTGGGGAACCAGTCTGTGTAGACTAAGCTGGTCATGTGTGCAGTGTAATAGTTACTAAAATTCTAAACAAAGTTTACAAATATAGAGTTTTTTGTATTGCCAGCAGGTAGTAGGGTTCAGTTCTGCATAAAAGGCTTTTTTGTAATGCCCCTACCAAGAACAACATGTATTGTTGATGTAAACCTAGAACTGCTGGTGTACAGTGTAAATACAAAAATCTATTGTTATAGGGCAAGTTTTTTGGCCACCAGCAGTACAGGATATAAGAATTATGGATTTTATGGGGAAGGCGTTTGGATCCAAGCATGGATAATCGATAAGGTTAAGGTGAGAATGTGCTAAAGGAGTAAAACAACTCTCAATCCAAATCAATGCATAGCACAGCAATGCCTTCTTATAACTGAAGACATTTAAAGTTTTGTTTCATGAAATATCTCAAAACCTTTTCATGTAGTTGAAAGATTTTTTAAATCGTTTAATCCCTTCTGACCATAACCTTAATTGTTTTACTCGCTTGTTTACTTTCAAGCCCCATCCTATTAAATCCCTGATTTCCTGTATAGATAAAAACTCTTTATTAGGCTAGTCATGCACAACCAGTGGCAGTGAATTAACTTTTTTTTTTTCTTGCAAAGCTTCACCCACTGCTCCAAAATGAGGAATTTTTTTTTATTGAATGTGTGATAGAATTAGACTTGTGGATACCTTCTGTTCTAACAGGGCTTTCTTGTGCTACTGTCAGTAGTCTAATTTATCATTTTCGCTATGATTATACATTTCTTTTTTTTATATGATTCTCTAGTGTGTATGTATGCATGAGCTTTTCAAAGAGAAAAGGGACACATTGCCAAGAAATTACTTTATTGTAGAATTGAAAGTAAAAGCAACAACCACTTTAATGTATGCATAATCAGAAGTCAGAAAAACTGTAATACTAGGTGCCAATTTGGTGATGTCTGTAAAAAAAAAAGGTTACAATAAAAATAGAAAATTAAAATATTCCAACCTGGTTTTTTATAAGAAATTGCATTTTTATAATGGTTAAAGCCCAAAAGGATAAAGGGTTCTAAGACCCGATAATTTCCCTTCCTAATAAACTTTCTGTACATATTTTACTGGACACCAACCAATCAGAAGAAGCTGCGGGCTACTTACTTAATTTAAAAAAAGAAGTGTATCTTAAAGTTTTATTTCCTGCCATATGCATTTAGTAGGAGGTACAAGGGCAACTCAACAGAAACACAAACACAAAAAGTAATACATCTGTACATATTCAGATATTTACTTTATCATTTTCCATATTCACACTGAGCTAAACTATCTGTTCCAAATCGTTATATTGTTGGGCAGTCTAATTTTTTTAAATTCACATAGCTCCTAGAAGTGACTTTGCATTTTAGATAGTGGAAACAAAAAGTAGGAGGAGGAGTTTGACTTCATGAGTCCCCTTAGTTATCTGTTATTAAGGTCTACAGACACACAGGTTCACCTTTTTCCCCATACAAGAAATGCTTTTGTAAATTAAATGATCCGTCTTACTTACAGTCCACTGCTAGACTTTTGCATTTGTTTAGTGTTTTATTTTCTACAGCCCCTCGATGATCTGTGAAAGTCCTCCAGTTACATCAGCGATGATGTTCTGTTAACATAATAACAGTGCAGTTAGGAAGAAGGATAAAAACACATGTTGTATTTCAAAGTCTGTTTCCCTAAAAAAGTATCACTAAGGTCACTGTAAAGACATGCACACAGTGATGGTGGGTGGTGACAGGAGCACAAGTACACAATGAAATACCTAAAAGATATGAGAATTTCAAATTGCTCCCTCCCAACTCTATGCTTATATAAACCCTAATAGGACTGTATGCCTTTGCTTGGTAAAAATGAAAGCATTTATTTTTGTTGTCTGCCCATAACTTGCACAGGGTTCAGTCAGTCTGGGCAAAATATTAAACATATCCCAGGTGCCCGGAGGGCAAGAAATAACATGTCAGAGAGAATGTCAGAGTGTTGTACTTTTAAAAATGCTGCTATTAGGCGATTGGTGGACTTTTGATATTAAAGGTCCTTTATCCATAGCTGTAAATATGCATGGACAAGATGGGTAAAAAAAATTGATGACCTCTCATATACTATATGTACCGCAGCGAGGAGTAAGCTTGAACTCAGAAGAACTCTCAAAAAAAGTTTAATTAAGTTTATTTAAAAAACTAATATTTAAACACAATCTTACCAGGACTTTGACGATTTCTTTGATATAATGTTCCTATAATAAAAAAAGAAAAAAACATAATTAATTACTAATTAAGTACTGGGAGATTATCACACCTATGCTCTATAAAGTAAATTGCAATATAATGTAATTTGTTACCATAACACTGCAGGCCAGATCTCTGATGTCTTGTGTGAGAGGAACATCGTTCTGTGATATTGACAATAGAGGGAAGGTAAATTTATTAATTTTGATATGCAACATATTCCTGTATTTGGAAATGTACAATTGCTAATTTTCCTAACCTCCTAAAACAGTACATCATTATTTCCTTTCTATTTATTCTCCTTCCTTTCTTTATACATAGTATACATATCATTATGTATTGTGCCTATTCTATATTATACTATATATATTTACTATCATTATTATTATGCACTTCAATGTATAGGAGATTAAAAAATGTTGCAAGTACTCACGATAAAGTCACCAATGATTGGAAGCTCTTCCTAAATTTGAAAAACAGAACAAATTACATTTTTGTAAAAATATTTATTTAAAAACTTGGTAATAAAGTTTATTATTTTTGTTTTTGTTTTTACATACTAGTTTTAAAGCAGACATAGTGTAAAAAACATTAACAGCACATGCATAATAATTAGAGATAATTGCGGTCATTTCACTGAAATCGCTAATGTGAGGCTGGTTTTGGATAAAAGAAAAAGTCCTGATGCTTACTTATTGACTCCAGTGAATTGTTAAAAAATAATTTCGGCTATGGCAGGGCTCAAAGCATAAGTATTTGAACCCCAGGCATAGTCACATGAGGTCCTGGTCATGTGACAACATCCAAGTGCCCAATGTAAAAGTTTTTTTTTCATCCAAGGAACTAAACCAGAAATTGGAAAAGAATGGAACAGCAACTGAACACTGGGGGCTCTGCAATATTCCTGAGGGAAGGACACAAAAACCTCTAACAATGACTGCTTCCTAAACATCAAACTTCTGCTGATATACTGAATACACCAGTACTTTTCCTTCAAATCCAAGGTCAATCTTTCACTGTGCCATAAAAATAGCTACTGTGCTCCTGTAATTAACCAAACTGATTGTTGCAATATATTGTAACCCCTGTTCTCCCACTGTTAACTCTAATGTCTCCTTTCCTCTCCAGTCTGCTAGCTCATCTGCCTTGCTGCAACAGCCACCTTTCTTTGTAATGATACACCTACCCTCTGGTGACATCTCCCTCCCTTCCCCAAAACCTTTCTTTTTTCCACCCTTATTTTAAAAAGATTTAATTTGCTTCCAATCTCATTCCTATGCCCCCAATTGATAAATACTTACCCCCTTTCTCTAGTGGTCTGTGGAATGTCAGATCTGTTCACAACTTTAGAGATCTAAATCTCTAAACATCCTTACAATCGTTGAACCCTGCTTTTCACTCTCTGACATCCCCTCTGCCTCAGTTTTACCAACCAAGTGCTTACTATACCCTCTCATTTTTGGGGAATTTAATTAATTTACCTGCATTGTTTAATATGGTAAGAAACTGGACTGCCCGCAAACACAGGAAGAACATAAGCGCTCCATACAAATAGTGTTTTGGCCAAGGTTTGAACCGGGGATCCTAGTGCTGCAAATACAAGAGTGCTAACCACTGAGACATGTACTGCCCCAAATCCCTTCCCCTTGGCAATCTCACAATTTTTTGTCAACTTTGCCATCAAAACCTTTCCACCTAATCGTCCCTAACCATCCCTGTTATTTTAGATGTGGTTGTTCTTGATAGTGAAGATAACCTCCCTGTTTTCTAGTGACTATCCAATATTCTTTTTACCATGCCTCCAAACTACTTGAACACTTTGTCTATACGTAGAAAAATCCACTTCAGCCATGTTTCTGATCTGCCCTCTCAACTGAAACATCTATTACAATGGTGGATAATGACCTCCTCAGAACAACACCTCAAAACAAGTTTTAATCCTCACCCTTCTCTTGGTTCTCTCCTCTGCTTTTGACACCAATAATCACTTTCTCTACTATATTCTCATTTGGCTTGCAATACTACCTGGATGTAGATGGCACACAAATTTACCTGTCAGCCCCTGACTTGCTTCTCCCTGTCCTGGATGCATTTTTGTGCTGCCTCTCAGCTATTTTATAATAGATGGCTGACAGGTTTCTAAAACTCAACATGAATAAACCAGAACTCAACCCCACCACCCCCCCAAACTTTTAAAGTCTTCCCCTGAAATCTTTCTAATAATCTAATAACATGTTTTTTGGCTCACTCCACAGGCACGCTGCCTTGCCACATTTTGACTCCAATCCTCTCCTTCATCCCGCAGACCATCTCTAGGTCCTGCCAATTTGCTGGTAAATAATGCCACAGCTCTTGGCTTACCCTTTCAACAACATATCCAAATACACCCCCTAGAAATACTCCCCAAGAAATTCTCTCAACTCCTCCAATGACGTACTAATAATTTCCTCACTCATAATTGTTTCCTACACATGACTCCATGACTTCTCTAGATTTGCCCCACTTCATTGAACTCTCTTCTTCATTCTTTTTATCCATCTCCCAATTTCTGAATATTTAAAAAAAATAATTTAAAACCCATCTTTTCAAACTTGCCTACATATCTTTTTATAGCTCTTAACTCATCACTAATAACCTACCATTTTATAACCCCCTCCTATTGTATGCTCCTCTCCCCACCTCTTGTAAGCTGTATTGGGCACGGTACTCTTTTCATTCTGTATTTTTGTTTGTGTCTGTCAAGTATGCAGGTTTGTCACCTGCAAACCTAATTTACAGGCTGACATTCAAAAATCCAGCCATCGATAATTCATATCCTTCAGTTTTCTAGTGTGGATTTCAGGGCGCATTTTCAAATTTACACTGTTTTCTGGAGGCACTGTTTGTTTTGATGGTGTTGTACTCCAGAATTAGCTGTTAGGTCTTGCTTTTCCTCCACAAATTGAAGCTGTTCCTGTTGCTGAGGATGCTGTTACTGCCAGTCATGAAGATGATCATCCTGACAGCCTATCCCTATCTGCTATTTAGCTTCTTTTCGAGGGTACAGTACTGTAATAAAATTCTGAGGCACTATTTTGTTTAGTTGAACTAAATGTCATTTCATTTAGTATTGTTTCATTCCTCAGGTCAGGAGGTTATAGGATTTTTGAATGTCAACCTGTATTATAAAGCACTGCATAATATGCAGGCAATGTTCGGAAATAAAAGTTAATTCTAATAATACAAACAGTGACATTTTCTGACATTTCTTTAAAATCTCTCTTGTAACCAAAATGTATACAGATTGTGTGTTAATGATACATTATTTTTTGAAAACAAAAAGAGGTCTGATCTATTACGGCAGCCTGAAAAGTTGCAAAGGAAGAGACTTTGAGGCCATGGGCCTGATTTGTTAAAGCTCTCCAAGACTGGAGAGGATACACTTTTACCAGTGAACCTGGGTGATCCCAAAAATCTGAATTGAAATCATTTGCTAAAACAAGAGCAAGTGACTTTAAGAAATCCATTCCAGGTTTGCTGGATCACCCAGTTCACTAATGAAAGTATATCTCCCCCAGCATTGGAAAACTTTATTAAATCAGGCCCCATGTAGGAGATGTGACAAAAAGGAAATATTTTCTTTGTTAAAGATAAGTTATAAAAATTAAAATGTCCTTTCTTGGGTTAATGTCAATGCAAGCTCTGAATCACAGTCATTGAAAAGTTGTCAATGATGAGTTCCTGATGTGTCACAGTTAATCCTATTTTCTTTAATACACTTTGTCAGCAATGATTGTTACAGTTATGCGCTGTTGCAACATACAACCGGTGCTTTTATGGTCACTGAAAGTTTTCTGGGAATTGTTTGCTCATATTATGTTTCAGATAAGGATACGAATGTTACCAATGGACTGTTGACAGTACCTGTCCATAAGCTGGTAACACTGAGTTTTCTCCAACTTCCTTGTTAGTCTCAAATTTATCTCTGGTATTTGCTAAAAAATATTTCTATCTATATCACACTTATGCAAGACAAAAAGCTTAATGCTTGAATTATCCACCCCTTCTAAACATACTATTCATAATATATGTAATTTTTTTATTTATATTAAAACTAATCTAATATTAGATAAATATAAAACCAATAGAGCAAGATTCAATTATATCTAAAGCCAAAACAAGTGTTTACCATATTTTGCTAAAGAGATACCCTCTTTATAATTGTCCTGGTGATCAATGTGACATTGCAATGTGGATCACAGTAATAATATTTAGGATATTTACCTAAAGGGGAATTTTCATCAATTACTGTGTGTCTATAGTACTGAAAGCGAAAAAAAAAATCTTTCTAATATGACAAATATGGATAAAAAAAATCCATAGGAGGTTTAACCATTCAATACAAAATCTAAAAATAATGTTTGGCATTATATACTGTATGTCAAATACAATTCATAATTCGGTTTACTATACATTTTGTTCTTACCAGAATCTTCATGACTCTTGCAACAATGTCTTGCTAAAATGAAACAAAATAATATAAATTTAAAGCTTATAGGCTTTTTTAAATAAATATCATTCAATATTGAATTTAATATGTATGAGTGGGATACTAATAGTACAGGAGTTTAAGACATACACCATACAAAACAAACCTGTTCATATACCTGCCAATCATATAAGCTTGTTACCTAGGTTGTACCAGGTAGGCTGTATATATGGAAATCAAAGTAAAACTAAAATCTATGTATGAAATCACTTTAATCATACATTGAGTAGAAGACTTTTTGGGAACATGTGCCTGTGTGGCTTGTTGTCAGGCTAAATATCCTTTAATGTAATAATACCTTTACAAACTATAGGAATGTGAATAGATTTAGATTTAGTAGGCTAAAACAAATGCAATGATAACAGGGATATTGATCTTGAAAGTTATCAGGAATCAGTTTAACAATAGCAGAGTAATTTCAAAAGCCACATATTTTGAGGCATGCATGGTCTAAAACAGTATTATTCCTATTGCTTTGAGAAACATTTTGTATGCTTCTCAATTGTTAGAAAATGGTCAAAAAATTGGATAGAAAATTGTATTTGTTTTAACAAAAAACAGCCCTAAAAACTGATAGACTGTATTAATATTTATATTATATTATTTCCATGCGATTTCATAATGTGAATAAAACATATAAAAAAGATACCATGATATGTTTATCGCAGACAAATGTGTCATTATTATGTAATGGTGTCATGGTATCTTAATGATTACATGACTCCCCTCTGGCTGATATTAAACAAATACTGCTTTAATCAGGTCTTACAGCTTGAACAATTGTACAGTACAGATAAGCTAACAGCTTTATTTGTCCTTATTTTAGGATTAGTGCAGTTTACTATACAAATACATTCAAATACTTCCTTAACATAGTTTGGCAGTCTTGTGTGTTAACTAATCTGTGTAAACACCTAAATTACATAGGAAAGACATCTATACTTACCACTTTAAAGCCCAAAAGATTGCTCAAAGAGCAGCCAACTTGTTTCTAGAAAGGAAGGAAGAAATAATTAGAGAAAAAAAAACGTGATGGTAGCATATTACAAAATATGTACAGTATATTAGCAACTGAAATCACTTAAACTTGTGATGCAGAATTGTACAATGTAATGATAACTGATAACTAATAGGGAAATGACCACTACGGAATTCAACCATCTCGGATCAGTGCCTATGTTAATTGCAACAGACATGCAGTCTTTGTGCAGATATTCTTTTGCCCCACATCCAGGACCATAGGTAGATATTTACCTTTCCCTTTGCATGTGCACAGAATTTAGTGAATTTTACACCTAATATTATTCAAATGTGCCCAAAAATCTACCTTCTTGATGTCATTTGTGTAGGAGCACCCAGAATTGAATATATAAAATGTATCTATAGCCCAAATTAACTCAGATTTGGATAAATCATTGCATAGTTATAGACTATCCAAAAGTGTCTTCTGTTTTTGTTATACTGTAGCATTTGAAGAATGCTAGCTGCATGTAATGATTGGCACATACAGATGACTTTAATATAGAGATTATTCTTGTTTAACTATACTATAGTAGTATATTAAGGTAACGTTTTAAAACTGGTATATTCTACTTAAAACTAATAACACACAATGTTTTTTTTCTCCACATTCACAAACAAAGTATGTGTAATTGCTTTCTAAATTTCAGAAATAATTATTGTAATCTTACCAGAATGTTGTCTACTTGTTCCAGAAAAGTTACAAAGTTAGCAGTATTTTGGTCTTTCTAAAGCAAACAAAAAAAAATGCAAAATTAATAAATGTGTTATGTTTTTTAGAGTAAACTATTCTGTAGTTTTTTAAAGAGAAAAATTATAACTTGCTTAATTTGTGTTATGAAGCAAGAACTTAAGTATAGAATGTTAACTCAAAATCTCCTCATATTCAGGACAGGAGTAATACGTTTTTAAAATATTTTTTTCTAAATTACTATTACTGATATACCAAAAGCAAAAATTCGTATTAATAATAAAAGTAGCTGAAATTACATGTGCCTTTTACCGCCTGAGCTTCTCCTTTGGTCCTTGTAATGTGCAATGTAATTATAGTGGGCAGCTTTTCTGACCAATAGGAGATTTTACAAGGGGAAAGTATAAAAAGAGGAGATAGGGGTCAAGCTTGCCTTGTTCAGGAAAAGTTGAGATTTTCATATTTCACTGTTTAAAATATTATATATTACTATTTCCCCAACAGAATTATTGAGTTTCTATACTGTGTATAAGTACTTAGGTTCTACATAAATATACACCCTAATAGTTTATCATTTGTATTAATTAAATTTTTTTATAAATATAAAAATAATTAAGTTATAAATATAACTTAAAATGTTATTATGGCTGCTCTATAACTATATACTATGTTAGAAAGGTTTTAAAAAGTGCCTCACCTGGGCCACTTTGTAATTACATAGGAGAGTTCCCAGATTTTGAAGAAGAGCTGGAGCATCTTTCTGCAAAATAAAATAAACAGAATTCATTTAGGATTGTCAAATAAAATACATTTTTTATAATGTTTCCTTATTTGTTTAAGAAATACAAATACATTTTTCAAATTATCTCTTTTAATGCCTGCACATAATCATTTAGACCTTAAAGCAGAATTGCAAGGAATCATACTGACACTGTACATTTTGCGTGTCAGTATGTGAAGAATTAATTAAAAAAATGATAACAAGCAGATGGAAAGCTATTTGACAGGAGATATTTCAGAGTCTGCCATTAAAAAAGCTCTGCTGGGAGCAATTTTTTTGAAGCAGAGTTAAGGTCAATTTTACAGAATTACTTGTCGTATCTTCATTAAAGCACCTGCTTGGTAACATTTTTTTTCTTAAGTTCATCTTTAATGAATACAGGAATTGCCATTTATGTTGCTACAAATGTAACCTTTGCTTATATTCAGTGTAGCCATACACAATATTATATATTTATAGGCCAAAAATCTTATAACTGTGTAACTATGCATTACATAATATATATACATGAATATAATATACATGAATTTATATATATAAGCATTTTTTTGGTAGTGTAAAAAGGAAAGCGTTAGAACATGTGCTAGGCTTTTTGTGTGCCTAGTGAGGGGATTAACCCTTCGTTTTTAGGGTGACCACTATAGATGGAAATGAAGGTAAATCCCCCCAGCAGGGTATATAAGCTATAAAATAAACTGTCAGAGATCCTAACTATCTCCCTTCATCTAGAACTACAAAAAAATTTTGGTTAAAAAGCCCACTTTAAGAGTATACATTTTTAATGAATTGCCAAAAGATGAGGAAAATCATGGTGGATGTGTAATACTTATTGAATTATTTAATATTTCTAAAATATTTTAACCAATGTCATGAATTTGGATGTATTCTACTTGTGATACTCATACTGAACAATGAAATCTGCAGTGTATGCTTTCTTTACTGTAAAACATTTGGTGGTGTACCTGATGGTTGATCAAAACACTGGGCAAAGCAAACGTTCACTTGATACTACAAGGCAAGTAACACTATCTGTCAATGCTGAGTGTTTTCCAAATACGGAACACTTCACCAGTAGAATAGAATAAATATAATTTAATTAAGGTTAAAATGCTCACCTTCAGCAGCTGGATAAGGCAGTCAAGTTTTGGAACTGGTTTTGGGGCAGGTTGTGGTTGTTTAGGAACAGGCTGAGGTTGTTTAGGAACAGGCTGTGGCTGCTTTGGAACTGTCTCTGGCTGTTTAGGAACTGACTGTGGCTCCTTGGGGACAGGCTTAGGTTCTGTTTCTGGAGCTTTTGGTTCTGTCTTTGGAACAGATTCTGGCACCTTTGGTGCAGGTGCAGCTGGTTCATCTGGAAAAAGATTGGAAAAATAAATTTTTTTACACATTTTGTACATATTTTTATAAATATTTGGTCAATCATTATACTGGCAATAGAATCAAACCTTTTTTATCTACAGGTAAAGTGAAGCAGCAGCTTAGAGACACCAACAGGAATGCAAGAGCGATCTTCATTGTGGCGTTTTTTTTCACAAGCCTTGAACAGAACCAAAAACCACGTCTGTGCAAATGATCTCCCTGAAGTGGCTCCATTTATATTGCAATTAGGTTAAAAGGTTACTCCAGTTGAGCCAAAATCGTCTTATCAATCCCTTATGATTACAAATTCTGAAGATGTAAAAATCCTACAATCTTAAATTTAGTTGTTGTTCTTTCCATGTAGGTCATTGATAAGGAATGCCTTATGTTTATAGAAAGGTTATATGCAACTCCATTTCATGTTCTGTTATAAAACAGTAGTACATACAAACTTTACAATGTGTCATTGAGTATGTCAACACAACTTTGGTTCAGAAACCAGACAAAAATTGCATTTATCGTGTTCCCAACAAGACATAAAGCAACCATTAGAGAATAACAATTACGTTTGCAGGGAAGACCTCCTGTAACATTTTTATAATGTCTTATAACACATTCTCATTTAAATAATTTCATTAAACAAATATCAATGACAACATTTAATTTTTCTTTTCAATTTAAAAATATATTATTATTTATTAAATCCATGATAACATTACAGTATGTCACAAGATCCACATCAAATATTCTCATATCTTAGGAAAACTTTAGTTCGTTAGTTTCAATAGTTTGTTTCTTGTGATATTAACAACCTATAGTGATGGACCTATACAAGCGTGGAAAATAAAAAGTGTTTTATTTTCTTTGTATGCATTTAGGCATTAAATAAGGCAAAAAGTACTGATTATATTACAAACTGAATATGAAGACTTTACATGTAAACCTGAGATTTGCTGAATATCATGCCACTCTCTCCATACATAGATTGTCATGCTAAAAAAGCCTATTAGGCTCAACTAATATATATGATCCCAGCTAAACTCAGAAGTGAACATGGCAAATACTAAAGGCAAACAGTATAAGAAACATGTATAAAATGCATGTAAATGTTGGGCAGAACATCTGTGTCACGGGTCCAGGTGCTTTTATACAACTCTCCATCTACTTTCCTATCATCTCTAAATTCAATTAGTGGAAGGGTTAATCAGATGTAACTACCTAAAGTTAAAAGAACAATAAATTCAAGATTACATTACCCAGCATCCCTGTGTTACAATGAAAACTATTATTTCTACATGAGGAGGTGCAGAACCTACTAATAGTGAACAGAAAACTAATAAGTAAAAATGGTCAGCTGCATAACTACAGCCAAACACAGCTACATAATCAGATTGAGTTTAGGCTGTTCACTCAGCAAAGTGAATTTTAACTCTGCAAAGGATGCTTCTCTTTATTAAATGCAGTGAAAATTGACATTGCAAAGAATACCCAATCACATGCAAGGAGATTAAAAAAAAACAACTCATGTACTAAGCTTGTTGAACTATCAATTCTAAAATGATAATTCACTTTACTAAGTGTTTTCCGAAACTCCTTTAGTAAATCAACCCCAATGTGTTTTTGTTAACTTCAATTTTAAAGACAATACCAATAATTTACATCATTCGACATGTTTGCTTTGAGAATTAATTTAGTTAAATTTTTAGTTTAGTTGGGATTTCACCATAGACTACTGGTGATAAAAGAGTATTTAATATACCCCAAAGAATATTTTTACTGCGTGAAATCCCATGGATACACTGATATCTATATTAGGTTCCGACAATTCCCATGAAAACCTAATTTACAAATAAGTACATGTATTTAATTGAACCTGAAGCCAAAAAAAAAGTTAATTTTTTGCATCTTACTAACGTCTGCTATTTTTAGAAGTTAGGAGCATAGATTAAGGATAATTTCAAGGCAGTAGTGGTCAAATTTTCAAATTGCAAGAAGCCTCATGAACTGTCATTGACATCCAAAGGCTTGAGCATTATGGTAAGGTAATATAATGCTACAGTGAATTATGGTTATTTCTTCATCAGATGGTCCAAAACTGGGCAGGCGATTGTTAGAAACTACTATCGTTATAGGTTATTTTAATAAAACAAATGTGCTCACATCAAATGTATATTGTTTTTTTATGAAATAGGTTGGCGCCAATGGTGTCTAAATACTACCCACCTTCCTGGCTCACAAAATACATACGTAGGGAAAAGTCATTTGCTGGATCATCTTCATGTCTCATCAGAATTTAAAGTGAAACTAAAGTTACACTTTAAAAATCTGTGATCAGGCATGTAGAAAGGGATTGACAATGTAGAAAGGGATTGGCAATGTCTGTTTCACCATTAATAATACTCACCTGCATAATTACTCCCTTCAGCCGGTCAAAATCACTGAGCAATTACATCATCCTACCACCACCAATCAAGATGGCCACAGATTGAAACAAGAAGGCTTACACTGATATCAATGGATATATGGAACTAACAATCTTTTGACTAATAAAAGTGTTATTTTATCTGTTGGTTTTAGGTGAGTTTTGGACCAAGGGTGCCTTTGTCTTTTGTTGTTTCATTTAATAATCCCTGTAGGAATTTTGGAATCACCATGTAATAGGACACACCATGTAACAGATTGTAAATGTATTGAACGTACTGTTTTAGAGCTTTGTTTGGACTTGTTCAGACTTTTCTTGATCAAGCTTTTATAGAAGAAAGAAGTGCCTTAGTTGATCTATGCAAATAGTCAACTTTAAACACTTACTTAAAGTAAATAATGTTATCACTATCTGCAAAAATTTTCAGAACCTTCCCTTCATATTCATTAAAATTGTCTCCCATTAAATGTTTTGTCTTGCAAATTTAAACTTGAGCTTGTTAATGACATTGTGAAGCATTTTGTGCAGCAGTTTGAGCATTTTTGGGTATGTTAAGAAACTGTCTACATTTGCTTCTGTTATTTTCAAAAATGATAATATTTTGCAGCATCAGGTGCATGGGCAAATGGTAACAAATGCAAGTAAGGATTTAAGGACAAAATGTTATTTTGCATTGTGATAAATATATGTGAGATGCCAGAGGTTAATGGAGCTATAAAGAAAACATGAGTAAATCAGAGATACAATATGTGTCTTTTGAGAGCATTGAATTATTGAAAGTGATGGGTTACAACAACAATGAATTATTAATAAAGTGAATTTATAGTGACCTAAAGTTCCACATCAAAATGCTGATTCAAAAATGTTTCCTGAGTGGACACACTTGGCCAATATCTTAAAAAAATTTGAAGTATAATGTGTTTTCAATGGCAAAAATAGTGGTGAATTGTCTGTGAACCAAGTATTTAATGTTTATAATTATGTACCCTAAAATCTTTAAAAAAGCCAGGAAAAAAGTTGTGGAAAGAGTAAAATATTGTACTTAAGGCTCAAAAAAGTGGAGTTACTGTTTACAGGATAAGGTGGAAGTGTGACATTCCAATTCAAGACAGATCTTTTCCTGTGGCACTCTGCTACTTGCTCAACAAGACATTGATAACATGCTTTGTGGGTATAAAATCTATAAAATCTAATTTTTGACTGTGAATTAGTATGAATAGTTTTTTTTTGTTAATGAATTTTCTTGTTTTTCGATTTACTCTTTGTGGAAAAAAAATTTAGTTAGTGTTAGTCTTGGCACTGTGAATTGAGGGATCATCCAGTGTTTACAAGTAGTTGCAAAGCTAGACATCAGCTGCGAACTAATGTTCCACTTTAAACATTTGCAGTCAGGCAGGTATTTATAACAGGTGATGTACCTTCTGCAATAGGCATCCTTACCTGTTTGATCGCTAACTTCACCTGTCAAAATTGCAGAGCTATTTATACTAATGTCTTTGTCTTCTGTTGTATTGTAAAATATTTCTAAAACTTTCAATACAAATTTACATAAAAGAAAATTGCAGACCTGACCATGCACATTCATGGTTTATTTCCAATTAAAATGACTCCCAGTAAATGTTTACCTTGCCAACCACTTTGAAATGTGTTCACTAGGATTTTTACTTATGTTAGAAGAAAAAATAAAAATAGTTAAAAAGCAGAAATACAAGTCATATTCTAACCTAAATCTCTTCCCTAGTATGCTGTTTCTCCATTGATACAGTACAGTTAGTGGATATTGTCATGGAAGTAATAGGACTATGTTACTGGAAGGTCATCAGTGAAAAAAATGTTAAAAAGTATGGAAATAGGGCCATCACATCTGAGGACTGGAGTGTTCATCCACAATTTGTGTGGCTACTTGTGATGTGTTTTCTATAAACCCTTGCTTTTTGAATGTTGTATATTTGTCTTCAGTATTTTCTGGACTTTGCTCCAGCATCCATGACTTAAAACAGGTTAACAATTTATTTTCTGAAAAAATGCTATTTTTAAATCCCCAATGCTTTTGCAATGTGTTTTTTTTTTAATGAGGCCAGTTGTGGTATTTTTACTTGTCAATGTAGTATGTTCCATAAACTTTAAACACAAGATCAAATTAAAGACACCAACTGCTCTCATATTTTTATTGAATGAATGATTAAAAAGGAACATCAAATGAGGTTACACTGTGATTAACAGTTGAACTCAAAGAATCTTTTCCTACAAGAGAAAACAAATTACATGTTATTGACAAACGACATACAGATATAGCCCCCATGTTTCTCTACACCTAGTTAATAATCCAAAGCATGTTATAACAAACACATCTTGGAATGCTCCTAAAAATGTAATAAATATATCCAGATTTCATAGTTCCATAAGATGATGTAAAATAAAATGGTGAATAAAGGAAATAGAAACAAATTTATTGGGGTTTATTAGGGTTGGAAGTCTCTATAACTACCTTTATTTATTCTATGTGGACAAATATTACTATACATTTGTTGTTTTTGGCTTCCCTGGGGGAGATAGACAAACAGCATACATATTTTGTGAAGTATGGTGACATATATGAGGAGAGAACGCATACATATATACTCAAAGTACTCAAAAAGGTAACTGGTTACATTACCATTTGATCACAGCTTGTGTATTGTATGACATTACTTTCATTTATAGAATCAGTTGTTAAAATTGACCATTATCTGAAGTTCCTCTTTAACAAGAGCAAAGCAGGATTCTTTAGGTTGTGGTTGTTTAGTATACTCACTACACACTTATGTAGTGTTAGTGTTGAACCATTTCATATTTTTATAAGACACGTTTTAGAGATAACATGCTTACCACTACATCCGTTACAACCGAAGGAAGATCTTTCTAAATAGTAAAAAAAATGTACAATGTCACTGATCAAATGATAATAATCATAAAAAAAATTATCATTGATACAGAAAAATGTAAATGTAAAAACATTCAAATTTTACAATTGTTCACATATCAACTGGCTTTTAATTGCGTAACCACTATGGCACCTGTTTTAAATGTTTCATCCCACATGTTCACACATTTTATACATTTTGCATATTGGATTTAATAAGCAAATAAATGTTTAATGAGTAAAAGTTGAGTCACACATTTTCTTATTGAACCAAAAAGTGAAAAATGTCTAGATTTTAGATAACAATTAGGTGAATCTTTGGTGAAGTCATTTATAAATAGACATCTATGCAATAGTATTTTTGTGTTAAATACCATAATGAATAATGTAAAAAGGGTAAACCTTTCTTACCTTTGAATGTCCAATTATGTGTGAGGAATTGGTTAACTGAACAAAACACAATATTTAAGTATACATTCATTTTAGGATTTGAACCTCAGTGGCATAACTGGGGGGCGGGGAGCACCTTAGGATGGCAGCCATTCTCAGCCAGGGCTCTGTGAAAACCTAGGGTTCTCCAGAGATAGCAAGGGGTTCCTTGCACGGTTCCTGCATAGTTCTTGAGCTAACACCATGTGACAGAACCAACAGCATGACACCAGATATCATTTTCGTTGCCTTTAAGTGTGAAATTCAGACGGTTATGGGGAAGGTTTTTTCAAGTGACCACTTAATGTAGCAGCGTTTTCTTCCTGACATGCAATGCATTGGTTTTAGCAGGAGTTTACTGAGAACTGGGGATATATCCAGCTGCGGTTCTCTACTTCAATAATGTCTGATCATACTTCACTGACACCACTAATGCCAGTAAATAAGGAGCTTATTCTACTTTTGAGCATCCCTGTGCGAAGTTCTTTGCTTTCAAATGAAAAGGAGGAGTAAGGGAAATAACTATTTATATGCACTAATAGTACATTTGCATCAATTTGTAAATAAACTATAAATAAGGTTGACTTGAAATTTCTTGATCCCTTGTGAAGTTAAACTTGATGTTGCTTGCCTACTAAATTTTTTCAGTTCATACTTTGGACTGCAGTACTCTATACACTACCATATTCTAAACACTTGTAGTGTATCATAGTAATATGACTGCTGAAAATGGTAAAAATGGGTTGTATGCAGTACAAGGTAGTTTGCCTAGCTTAACAATAGTAGAAATCTAGGTCCTGTCTCCTCCTACCCCACGTTGTATACTAGCCCAGCCCCCTCTAGCAACACTACCTTTTTCTTAACCCCTTAAAAGCTCTGGACTAGGCCTCGCACCTGGTCATGTGACCCTGCGCCTAATTCTTATGGCTACGGGCCTCTCTGTAGTATTCCTCATCAAAAAGGTCTTGAAGTCATCTGTACAGCGTTAGATTTAGCCTATCCCACCAACTTACCTTTTAATGAATTCATCTGTTCTTTTCTGAAATACACACTTACCAGAAACATCTTTGTATTTAATGTCAAACTACCTCCAAACGCAGGGTGTAGCAATGGGTACATGATGTGCCCCATCCTATTCAAACATCTATTTAGGTGATTCGAAAAATAAACTGTTTACTGATCCAAGGATGTGCACTTACCATCAAATCTAATGTTTAAAAGATGTATTGATTATATTTTCTTAATTTGGACTGGATCAGAGGTCTTTTTACAAGATTTTTTTAAGGACTTACAACAAAATGAATACAATTTAAAATTTACCATGCTTTATGAATAAAAACAAGTATCATTTTTGGATACTTGGATTAAAAACACAGACAGCAGAGATGTAAATGCCACACTATTACTAGCATTACAGAAGCGACTTTAGGCTTGAGGCTACAGTAAGAAACTTCTTAAAAAAAGGATACAACCAAGTTCTCTCGAATGATTGCAATTCTCTGCCCATTCAGAAGAATCACCCCTTCAGAAGATGCCCTGGTACATAGCCACCATGTTGAACCAACAGGGAGCCCCCTAAAAACATTGAGCCCGGGCACTGTGAGATGAGGAAAATGCTTGCAGTGCCCTTGGCTCAATGAACAGAGGTGATTCCTGCTTCCAAATAAAAATAGCATAAAGTGAAACATCATGTAGACCAGGGGTCGGCAAACTCTGGCCTTTAGGCCAGATACGGCCTAGCCGGTAGTTTGTTCCGGCCCTACCCCCCTGGCCTAATTCCGAACAGCAAACCCTCAGAGCTCCGGTGCTGCCTCCTTGCTGTGGCTGTCCTTGGGGCCAGCGTTGATACATCCGCAGCTGCAGTAAATAGGGAACGCTCCCTGAAGGGAAATCCCTCTCTTCCGCAATACATACTGAGGAGAGGGATTTCACTTCAGGGGCGTTCTCTGGTGGTGGGCGGAGCCATTAGGGCAGGACTCAGAGTCTGGCCTAGTGTGCTCCCGCCCACCCCTGAAATGACCTACTGGCCATAAAAGTTTGCCAACTCCTGATGTAGACTGTACTACATCAGCTGGTTAATACTGAATTACATGAGTATGCGGGAGTTTCTACGTAAGAAAAACTAAAAGAGAACTCAAAAAACGCATGTATGAACATTTATATTTCATAAATACAGGAAAGATGACCACTCCTGTCAGCTATCATGTTGGCATGGTACAGAATTTTGACACCATAGTTCTATCATTCTTTGTACTGGAAAGAATCCTTCCCGATCCCAGGGGAGAAAACATTGATGCAGCCCTTCATAGAGCAGCAATTAGATGGATTCAAACGTTAAATGCATTAGTACCTCCAGGTCTAAACAATGTATTATCTTTTAAACCATTTCTACTTTTAACTGGCATTTTAGTTAGTGGTTTGCAAGTGCTCCAGGCCAATTTATTTTAGCAAATTTTGTTATTGCCTATTTGTGACATTTCCTTGCTACTAATTATTCCACGTTCACCTGTTAGTGTATTATAACAAAGTGGGGAAAGCATCCTTTAGAATTTCATAAATGTGTGGAAATTTTGAAAAAAGGGTTGTACACACAGAGCCACAGTACATTTGACACACATATATCTATACTCTCAAAGATTAGGTCTCAGGGATGCTGTAGGGATAAGTAAGAGGTGGTAGGAAGAAGGGCAGGCAGTGTAGCAAGTTGTTGAAATTTATAACCTATTTGAGTGGCCTGAAACAATGTATCTTGGGAGAATACTGCTTACAAGACCTCTTCTGGAATATGTATGTATGTCAACTTGTCACTAAGGGGCAGTATGAGACTATAGTTTCCATACCGGGGGCAGTCAGCTGACAGAATGATCAAAGCATTACAAGCATTCACAGCAATATGAGTAAACCCGGCTGGGGCCTATTTGCAATGCTTATCTCACACAAGATAACTCGGCTGGGGCAGACAAAAAATTAATGGAGATTTCTAAGCAATATTCCTTCTACATTCTCATACTACATATTATTTTTTGATTACTTTTAGAATTAACTTTTCATTGGTTCAAGCTAAGCAGGATTTTCCTCTATTTTTCACTATTTATTCAACTTAATTTTTTGGTTTACTCTTTTGATTTAGTTAACTGTTTCTATATGTTTTCTGTATGCATATCGAGTGAGATGCATGGAATCAAATGAAGTACAGTAAGGATAGATCTTTTAATATTCTTTCTTGACACTTTTTGCATCTTATACTAATTCATACATTTTCATTTCAGTTGATAATATCTTTATTTTAAAATGGCTTTGCATTCAATCCAGCAAATTTCATAGCTACATTTTCACTAAACACCCTTAGTTACACTGTGTGGGAGTTGTATTCCCCACATATAATATCGGTGATTGATCCTTGTAGTTAGAAGTCAAAAAATAGGGCAGATTTTTTCAAAAATATCACATTCTTCCTCATATCTCATGAGAAGTGAGATCTCGTGGAATTTGAGTTTTTTCTTATCCATTATTGATTCCATGATACCGTACAAAACCATGCATGGGTGGTAATTCTTTACAGCTGAACAGGCATTTCTAATAAAATAGCACCGGGTCCAAAGATACAACCCTTTGTTTGGGCTTGCTGTGGTCAGATTGCTCTTTGTGTCTCTTTTGTTACAAGTAAGTTTTATCTCCTTTTTTTTGTATCCTTCATGTAAACAGATTTACCAGTATGCACATTTACCTTAGGAATTTGACTTAGTTCATAGGCGATTCCGGAAATACTTTACAAGGCATTACTGTCTTGTCTTCGACTGGAAGGCACTAATTGAAGTTATATTCCTTCCCAAAAAAAAGGGAGCTAACTGATATTTCACCTAATTTCGATTTGGCAAACATTACATCCAAGGTTATTGCATTCCTATTTACAGTGTTGTCTCCTCTAAAAAGCTAATTCATAATGAATTTTTAATTAATGTGGAATTCCTTTTTCCCTTGCAATCTAGATTTGTTTCTTCACAATCCATACCTCTCTGATTGTGAGATCCCAAGAGACTTGTATCAGTATAATAGCTACTGATATAAGTTCTCTTCATACATTTTTACCTTGTCTACTAAACAAGTGGGCAGTTACCCAAATAAAATAATTAGACCTGTTTTTAAGCATTTTCATCTTATAAGAACCCATGTCTCCACAGTAGGTTCACCTTCATTAGCCATCATTGGAAACCATATTCTTAAATCCACAATATTGCTATATAAATTTTTTTAAATCATGTTGTTTTTACATTATTATTATTATATCTACTCAATATATACATTTATTCATATCATACTATAGTGATATGATGACAATGACAATTTATATGGATTGATGATATGGCTATATGATGTTAATGATCGATATGATGTAGAAAATTATATATCATCTCATTTCAGTTTGTTACCACTTTTCTCCAAATCCTCTGAGGAACAAACCCCTTTGTGGCAAAACGTGTTGGTAAAAAGGATTTATGACTATAAAACCAAGTACCTTTTGAACTAACTTAGTATAAATTGTACTTGTATAGGTGCAGCAATATATATTTTATTATATATGTTTTTTTATTTGATGATTTTCTATTCAAATGAATTTTCATAATTGTTTTGGATTATAATAAAGTAGTACTTTAAATTCTATGTTTTACCTTAAAAGCCTACTCTTTTCTTTACTTTTTCTCTTATCCCCAAGTTAGAATTGTACCCATACTAGGCGGGGCACTAATCAGGTTTTTGATACCTGCTTTGATACATAGAAGTCCTTTATGCTTACCTTTGTTTCAATTTCGGTTGTGGTTAGAAAACAAACAGAGAAAGAAAACAAGCAGAACTTATTTCTCTGGGAACTCTTTGTTTAGATGCCATTGGCCCTGGCCCTGCCAAAATAAATTTGGTTTGGGTAATTTTCTAAGTAATAATCTGTTTACCTAGCAAAATGGGTTTATCCTTTACGAGATATTTTATTCTATTGGTGAAAGAGGTGAAACTCTACTGACTTAAACTATCTGACTATGTCCAAGCAAAAACTTTTTTCCCTTATATGTGACTGAGATTGAAAGAAAGTATTTCTTTGCGTGTTTGAATGTTTGAAATCAGCAGAGCCTCATCTGATTCACAAAGGTATATAAAATATCACATGCAGAGTATAGTATATTAACCTTTAACATTACATTCCAAGTAACATTATGATACTTAACCCTATATGATTTCTGTAAAGTACCTAACTAACTATTGTTTATGCTGGAGAGGAACACTTTCATCAGTAAACCTGGGTGATCCAGCAAACCCAAAATGGATCTCTTAAAAGTCTTTTGTTATTTGATAGCAAATGTTTCCATTCATGTACCAACTCTTTTCCAGGCTTGCTGAATCACCCAGTTTCACTGATCTAAATGTATCCTCACCAGCCTTGTATAGCTTGAATAAATCAGGCTCCATGACTTCTTAAATTTTCTAGCAATGAAGACATATATTCACATCAGACTACTATATGGCCAATTTAATACAAAACATTTTTTCATATATCTAGTCTATGTTGAAAGGAACCAAAAAGCTCCTCTCCCTAACAATTCTCAAACAATTTAATTGCTTAATGCACATAAACATTTGTTATGTAATTTATCAAAGACCAAAACTTTAGCTGAATTAATACCATTTAACTTAATGGTTAAATGAATTATTATATGGTAAATATAATATTAATATTTTTGCAAAAACATAATACAATTTCACTTACAATGAACATTACACTATGTGAATTAGTAAGGTATATCTTTATATTTTTGAAAAGTACATTGCTTACCAACAATGTGGTAATTTCATTTAGAAAATTCTGAAATAGTTGTTGATTTTGGGTTGTCTAAAAAGGAACAAAATCAAAACTAATATAGTAAATGCATACATTTTCCTACAATAACTGGTAATACCAGAGATTTATAAAGCATTAAAGTTTTAGTTCTATACTCTTATTAGGAAAAGAAAGTCAAATTATAATAACAATAATATATGTATAAAAAGCTACAGTGGTATTGGCTAAACATATTTTCTGTGGATTTGCAAACTGTTGGTATTTTATTGCCTGTTAATAAATGCTGCTACCTTTGCAAATCACAAAACATTTCTTTTACACCACAATCTGTATTCTGTCTGAGCATAAAAACAAATATTCTGACCTTTGCAAGCTGATATTTGCACAAAAGATTTCCCAGCTGCTGAAGACACTGTTGTGCATCTTTCTAAAACAAAAGAAAACATATATATATATATATATATATATATATAGAAAACATATACATTATATTAGTGAAATTATAAATAAATATATATAATGCATTCAGTGAAGAAGTAAAAAATGTATTTTTTAAGGAGATTTGTATCATGTAAATAAAAAGAAATCTCAAGCTTTAGGAAAAAAAAAGAAGAAACAAAATACATTAGAAAAATTTGTGAATCTAGGGAGAAAACACTAATAAGTAGATTGCTTAAACTTTTCTCAATATTACATCTTTTTGATTCAAAATACAAACTCCTCCTAGTTTATGTATACAATCAGTAAATACTTTTTATTCCAAAGCATTATACATCATTTGTACAGGTATATATCTGCCCTTACCTGAAAAAGCTGTATAAGCCAAGTATTTTGTACGGTAGCAACTGAAAAGTCTAAGACCAAAAAGGAAATAAATAGAAATATTGTTAAAATATGTGAATAGGATATTACTATTAACAATCTTTATAACATGTTCTAATAAAATACAACGTTTTTGGAAACATAAATACTAACCATTCAAAATCAGCAAAAGCAAAGCAGAATACCACTGAATTTAATATAAGTTACAGTTTTCCTTATTTTTTGATTTTTTGTAATTACCAAGATTGCTGGTCAAAGTCAGCAGCAAAAACGCCACAGCGAGCTTCATATTAGACCTCTATTGCTTGAAAGCAGTCACACAAAAAGGATGACAATAAAGGCAGCTTTGAGTTACATGTCTTAATAGATCTATTTATAATAGGATTATGTATTTAGATTTACAGTCTTTCACATGGCTTTGAGAAGAAAATAAAGGTTAATCTTCTTTCCAATCCCTAAAGTTTACCTTCTTTTATTTACATTGTATGTGTGAGCTGTGAGACCATATTATTTACTAGGCACAAGCTGAATAAAGGATAGATGTTTAATGTTCCAAATTTGGTTTGGGTAATTTTCTAAGAATTATTCGGTTTACCTAGCAAAATGGGTTTATCCTTTAAGAGATATTTTATTCTATTAGTGAAAGAGGTAAAGCTCTACAGACTTAAACTATCTGACTATGTGTAATACGCCTGGGCACACAAACCACAGCCATCGCCAAATATCCTTTTATCAAGTTTTATTATTGTCAAAAAAAAAAAAAGACAAGGGTTAAGTCCGGTAAACGTAGTACAGAAGGGTAAGGCAAAGGCAAGTCAGGAACAATCCGAGGTCAGGGCAGGCGGCAGACAAGAATGGTCACAAACAATCCGAGGTCAGGGCAGGCAGAGTTCAGGCAAGAGTCAGGTTTCAGACCAGGTCGCTATGGAAATGACAAACGGGATTAGCATAAACCAACACAAGAACGCACCCAAGCACACTGTGTTCACAGAGGCTTATAGCGGGCATTGGTGGTCAGGTTCTCCTTAAATGGCCAGAGTGACCAAACACCTCGCACCACCTGGAGCCATTTGATTGGAGAAAAACTGAATTCAAGCTGTGTCCCGCCCCGTGGCGAGGCAGGCGAGTGCCACTCCCTCGGGGGGTACAAGGAGCACACATGGTAGCGAAGGCACCTCTTCCCACAGCACCCTTGGGACGTACACTACTTTGCGCATCCAAAGTGCTGAGAACAGGACTTTCTGTAAACACATCCATAGAGATGCAAGGGATGCCGTCTGGCCGAACAGTAGTTTGGCCAGGACAGATCCCTCCACCTGCAGGGAGAGACACGCTGCGAGCAGGGCAGCAGCCTCAGCCATGCTGCCTGCTGCATCAGCGTCTCCCTCTTCGGCTGGGATCCCCAGGGACGCCGCAGGCTTGCAGGACAGGTAAGTTCCTTACACTGTCTAAGCAAAAACAATTTTTCCCTTGTATGTGACTGAGATTGAAAAAAATTATTTCTTTGCATGTTTGAACATCTTAAATCAGCAGAGCCTCATCTGATTCACAAAGGTATATAAAATATCACTTGCAGAGTATAGTATATTAACCTTTAACATTGCATTCCAAGTAACATTATGATATTTAACCCTCTACCATTTCAAGTACCTAACTAGCTATTGTTTAGGCTGGAGAGGAAACACTTTCATCAGTAAATCTGGGTGATCCAGCAAGCCCGGAATGGATCTCTTAAAAATCTTTTGCTATTTGATAGCAAATGTTTCCAATCATGTACCAAATCTTTTCCAGGTTTGCTTGAATAAATCAGGCCCTATGACTTCTTACATTTTGTAGCAATGAAGACATATATTCACATCAGACTACTATATGGCCAATTAAAAAAAAACAAAACATTTTTTCATATATCTACAATATGTTGAAAGGAATTGAAAGGAAGACTTGTTGCAGGCATGTAACCTGGTTGCAGGTCCCAGCCCTATCTGTAGATGTGAGGTCACATGTCTATTTTTATAATCAAGAAACTGCTTTCTGTGGTATTGGGCATGATTGCAACACAATTTCTGAATTATGATGGGGACACATGACCCCTAAACAACAGCTGGCGATGTATTTATCCTCTATTTTCAGTGTTTGATTATATATTCTGTACTTCAATATTATGAGTTTTTCTCAGTTGGGAAGTACAGCATTGTAAATTCATAGTTCTTGGGGGATGGGTTCAATCTTTACCATAGATACTATTATAATAAAGTTTATGTCCTTTTAGTTGATTCAGCCTGTTTTGTCACCCCATTCAAACAGGTTGATATGTTAAAATGGAACTATGGTAAAAACAAGCTTGACTTATGTTCAGATAAATTCAGATTAATTCCCCTTACCCTTACCACCCTAATTCAAACATATTAAAATATGTTAGCATGAAATTCATATTTTTCATAATTAAATGTTTACTAGTATTATCAATTATCATTTTCAATATAAGTGGTCATAGCATAGGTACTGTATTATATACTGAATTATAGAAGGCAAGTATGGGAAACTGTAATGTATAACATTTTACTCTAGAAATCGTTAGAAAATATAATTTGGACATAGTTACTCCCCCATTTAAAGTAGTAATAAAATTCTCTTACCAATGCATTCACTAGATTTCCAAGAGGTTCTTCCTGTAAATAAAGTCGAACACCAAATAATTACTATGCAGAATACATAGCAACTGTACTAGTTAAAGACAATAAACATAATATATTTATAGTTCTAGCTTTACTCTGTCCACCATACTCAACATATTATCTTCATATATCATATATGATAGATATTATCTATCATATTATCATATTACAAACACTTCACATAAGAGTTTTGTCACTAGTCCAAGGACTTGAAGTTCATCCTAAAAAACAGATATAAATTGCTGGTAATCACAATAACATTACAAGTTCGCTACATCTTGTATTACAAATATTCTTTCTATACACTATGTCTGTCCACATCTGCTTACCGCTAATTTAAGAATTTCATTCACAAACTGCTCAGCCACTTCACCAACTTGATCACCAACTTTTTCCTAAAAGACAGTAATAAACATTTGCCATCAATTTCAAAATACATATAGTTCTAAAGTGCTGCACTTAAAGTGAATAAATCATCACAATAGTATTCATATTTTTAAACATTTAACTTACCAGGAATTCTTCAATAGTCAGGATTTGATCAACTGTGCAGCCTACATCTTTCTCTAAAGATAGACAACAAATGATTATTTTTTTAACCAATACAATGAATCAGACAAATTTAAAGTTAACTAGAAAATTATAAAATATATTTTCGAAATATAGATTCTAAATTTTAAATATAGTATCAAAATGTATTTGAATTATAGAATATGTGTTGTCATTAGTATAGTAGTTTTTAATATTGATTGATACTGTATGACTTTCACAGTGGAGGTATAAAAAATCAAATATATGCATATGATTGTACTTCATTTTCAACCCAAAATGTGGTCCAAAAGTATGTTTTTTTCTCTTTGATGACCTTGGGCCTACTGTGCCCTCAGATTTACAGATCACAACACATCTGGCTGATTTCAGCATTTCCATTGCATTTACTAAACCCCATAATGTGTTAATAAATTATATCATTATATTGTAGCAAATACAAAATAATTAATATAGATCACAATTCCACATGTTAAACAATTTAATGAAATAGCTTTTGTTAACATAGGAACACCATGTAAAATGTGTTACCAAGGTCTCATGAAGTTCTATCAAGAATTCCTTGAATAGTTTGTGATTATTTTCTTTCTGTGACCAAAGGAAAAAATATGAATTTTAGTACATTTAGAGTGGTGCAAAGAACATTAGTACACATGAGAAGTAATAGTTTAAATGATATTGTAACAAAATTCAGGAAAATCTAAACAAACATACCTGTCCTTGCTAGTACAAACACAGAAAATTTTTTAGTGTGTTAAGAGTATTAGGAGATCTGTCTGTAAAATAAAGCATATTTATCATTATAAACCCATATTAAGATCAATATTAATAAAATAGCAAGTTTGGCTAAAATATCCTAGAGGTGATTTAAGTAATATATTTATACATTTAAATATGACAAAAACTAAAATGAAATCTAACAAAGCATTGGATGATTTAAAAGAAAAAAAAACTAATGATATCCAAATATATAACTATAATAATAAAGGCTAAGATAGCATTAGTTTGATACAAGTATATCAAAGCAGGGTTGACCTCTGCTGAGCCCAACCTATGCAGACCCAAACAGCAGGGCTATTGTAAAACTTTAAACACATGTATATATATATATATATATATTGGTTGTAACTGAAGTACTGATTGGAGACTCCACAATGACTCCCTTATTTGCTGACCTTTAATATAATGACAAGAACAACAGGTGTTTTATATACTTGCCACAAAGGTTCATGGGCTAAACAAAAAACAAAATTATTGTAACCACATCAAAGACAATGAGGCTGATTCATCAAGCAAAATAGGACGTTCGCTCGCACATTCGTATTCGCGAGCTGAAATCGGAAGGCATCGCGCTAGTCATCAACTGGATAAGATCGCGGCCAGAGCCGCGCATCTCCGGCAGCTTTACACTGGCGAGCAGGCATCAAAAGTCACTGTTCCCCTAAAAAATCATTCTTTCTAATGGCACACATATCACCCTTAGTCCTAAAAAAAAATGTTTGTGCTGTTAAAATGTTTAAAACATTTACGTGCGCCAAGAAAAACGCATATTTTAGAATCACTTATTTCTTTTCTGTTAGGCAAGAGTTAACCGAGTTCAACTCCTCTCCATAGGCGCCTATATAAAAGCTAATAATGCCTTGTCGGATACATGTGAACGAGCGCGATGCTGCGGGCCTGACATCGCACAACTTTTTTTTTTTTTCTCAATAAAGTCCCAAGCGCGCACACGTTCTTTTGTTTGCTGCTTACGTATATGTGTGTATATATTTATTCCTATCCTACAATAATAATAACTAAATATAGATAGATAGATAGATAGATAGTTTTTTATATTCATGTATTTAGCAAAATCATACTATTTAAAGTGGACAGCTGTGGTTTTCATTTTATACACTATTAAACTGCTAACATTTCTTTTCTTGTAACAATAGTACTCCCACATTACATAGCAAAAATATTATCTGTGTTTATTCTGGCAAGATGTTTTTTAATTGCTTGGTATTACCCAAGACACCTAAGTACATAATAGAAGTGAAGCAAAGTGAACTTAAACCTGTACAACAGTGTAACCGTACTGGGTGTATGAAGATCATGTACTATTATGCCAAAAGGCCTGTTTAATTTAAATAAAGTCAGTGAGATAATATCGGAACATTAAGGTCAATTGCAATACAAGCAAGAAAAGAAATGACATTTTCTACCTTGGTGAAAAAAAGAACATATTGTTCTGAGTCAATCTTAGTTGGACGGAGGTCTTCAATTTGTAGAATATTGCACATTATACAATAATCAGATTGGTAATTTTAGATAATTTAATTTATATTCAGTTTCAGCAATATCTGAGAATCATTAAATTACACACATAAATTTGTTTATTATTGTAAAATGATGGCCAGTTAGATGGTAAAAATACTATTTATACTAATACATTTAGAGCACTACAGACATTAAAAAGGACCTAAAGCCTGTTTATATTCACTTGTCCCTGTTTCATTTTGGGCACCGCCATCTTCTTCCTCCTTATCTTTCTTGTTTCAATCTGTGGCCATCTTGATTGGTGGTGGTAGGATGATGTAATTGCTCAGTGATTTTGACCGGCTGAAGGGAGTAATTATGCAGGTGAGTATTATTAATGGTGAAACAGACATTGCCAATCCCTTTCTACATTGTCAATCCCTTTCTACATGCCTGATCACAGATTTTTAAAGTGTAACTTTAGTTTCACTTTAAATTCTGATGAGACATGAAGATGATCCAGCAAATGACTTTTCCCTACGTATGTATTTTGTGAGCCAGGAAGGTGGGTAGTATTTAGACACCATTGGCGCCAACCTATTTCATAAAAAAACAATATACATTTGATGTGAGCACATTTGTTTTATTAAAATAACCTATAACGATAGTAGTTTCTAACAATCGCCTGCCCAGTTTTGGACCATCTGATGAAGAAATAACCATAATTCACTGTAGCATTATATTACCTTACCATAATGCTCAAGCCTTTGGATGTCAATGACAGTTCATGAGGCTTCTTGCAATTTGAAAATTTGACCACTACTGCCTTGAAATTATCCTTAATCTATGCTCCTAACTTCTAAAAATAGCAGACGTTAGTAAGATGCAAAAAATTAACTTTTTTTTTGGCTTCAGGTTCAATTAAATACATGTACTTATTTGTAAATTAGGTTTTCATGGGAATTGTCGGAACCTAATATAGATATCAGTGTATCCATGGGATTTCACGCAGTAAAAATATTCTTTGGGGTATATTAAATACTCTTTTATCACCAGTAGTCTATGGTGAAATCCCAACTAAACTAAAAATTTAACTAAATTAATTCTCAAAGCAAACATGTCGAATGATGTAAATTATTGGTATTGTCTTTAAAATTGAAGTTAACAAAAACACATTGGGGTTGATTTACTAAAGGAGTTTCGGAAAACACTTAGTAAAGTGAATTATCATTTTAGAATTGATAGTTCAACAAGCTTAGTACATGAGTTGTTTTTTTTTAATCTCCTTGCATGTGATTGGGTATTCTTTGCAATGTCAATTTTCACTGCATTTAATAAAGAGAAGCATCCTTTGCAGAGTTAAAATTCACTTTGCTGAGTGAACAGCCTAAACTCAATCTGATTATGTAGCTGTGTTTGGCTGTAGTTATGCAGCTGACCATTTTTACTTATTAGTTTTCTGTTCACTATTAGTAGGTTCTGCACCTCCTCATGTAGAAATAATAGTTTTCATTGTAACACAGGGATGCTGGGTAATGTAATCTTGAATTTATTGTTCTTTTAACTTTAGGTAGTTACATCTGATTAACCCTTCCACTAATTGAATTTAGAGATGATAGGAAAGTAGATGGAGAGTTGTATAAAAGCACCTGGACCCGTGACACAGATGTTCTGCCCAACATTTACATGCATTTTATACATGTTTCTTATACTGTTTGCCTTTAGTATTTGCCATGTTCACTTCTGAGTTTAGCTGGGATCATATATATTAGTTGAGCCTAATAGGCATGCAGCTAGCATTCTTCAAATGCTACAGTATAACAAAAACAGAAGACACTTTTGGATAGTCTATAACTATGCAATGATTTATCCAAATCTGAGTTAATTTGGGCTATAGATACATTTTATATATTCAATTCTGGGTGCTCCTACACAAATGACATCAAGAAGGTAGATTTTTGGGCACATTTGAATAATATTAGGTGTAAAATTCACTAAATTCTGTGCACATGCAAAGGGAAAGGTAAATATCTACCTATGGTCCTGGATGTGGGGCAAAAGAATATCTGCACAAAGACTGCATGTCTGTTGCAATTAACATAGGCACTGATCCGAGATGGTTGAATTCCGTAGTGGTCATTTCCCTATTAGTTATCAGTTATCATTACATTGTACAATTCTGCATCACAAGTTTAAGTGATTTCAGTTGCTAATATACTGTACATATTTTGTAATATGCTACCATCACGTTTTTTTTTCTCTAATTATTTCTTCCTTCCTTTCTAGAAACAAGTTGGCTGCTCTTTGAGCAATCTTTTGGGCTTTAAAGTGGTAAGTATAGATGTCTTTCCTATGTAATTTAGGTGTTTACACAGATTAGTTAACACACAAGACTGCCAAACTATGTTAAGGAAGTATTTGAATGTATTTGTATAGTAAACTGCACTAATCCTAAAATAAGGACAAATAAAGCTGTTAGCTTATCTGTACTGTACAATTGTTCAAGCTGCAAGACCTGATTAAAGCAGTATTTGTTTAATATCAGCCAGAGGGGAGTCATGTAATCATTAAGATACCATGACACCATTACATAATAATGACACATTTGTCTGCGATAAACACATCATGGTATCTTTTTTATATGTTTTATTCACATTATGAAATCGCATGGAAATAATATAATATAAATATTAATACAGTCTATCAGTTTTTAGGGCTGTTTTTTGTTAAAACAAATACAATTTTCTATCCAATTTTTTGACTATTTTCTAACAAAAAAAATTAGGCTGAACTGCAAGTACAAGTACACAGCGGTTAAATTTGGAATATCAAATTCTCCAGCTTAATCTACCGGTTTAGATTATAAATTTACGCCATTTTCTATTATCAGCTTCATTATGGTAATTAATGAATTCTTGTAATAATCTGAGAAAGTTACTCTTAAAAAGATCAAGAGCAAACTTCTTGATCTGTCTGAAATACAAAAGGTCTTAATGCTGAAAGTTATCTTTTAGAAAGAAAAAGCAATACTAGTCAGCACAAAGGAGGTTTTAACAGCTTCTATTTAAATTTCAACTAGCATTGATAGTTTAGGAAGAGCTTGAAAAAAGAATATAATTTGCATGCGTGAAACGGCATACGTTCATAGACATGCACAGTAAATTATATATCTGCAGAATTGCTGAATTGAGTGCGATTGCTAGGTTTGATGGATAAAATTAGTATTTTACCTCTTAGTTTTATCTATTCCCAGGAATTGCTCTTCAAACTAACATTTGTAGAAAAAATAGATTTAATACTTAATCATGCTTCTGCTCATTCCTTGAATAGTTAATCATCCTTGAAACCTCTTGTTTAAAAAAAAATAGAAATAAAAAAGACATTCCTAGTTTGCAGTATATGCCATAAAAATGGAAGAAAGTTTCCAGTGTGTGTGATCCAGCAAACCTGGAATGGGTTTCTTCATAGTCATTTGCTATTTGCTAGCAAATAATTTGAATCCTGGACCCAATTTGCTGGATTTCCCAATTTCACTGAGCAAAGTGTATTCTCTCCAGCCTCGGAGAGCTTTAATAAATCAGGGCCGACGGAAGAACTGTGAAGCAACTTTTAGGAATTTAGAAATTTTTGGAAAGTTCCAATTCTGATGCAAGCTCGAAAAATTCAGAAAAGAATCTGTTTGGCTTAGGCCAGATTTTTTAAACAATATTAGTTGGTAAGCTGGTATAAGAATTTATCTAGCCACATCTTTAACTAACCGAGAGTGCTTTGGAAATTATTTTTCACACAGTATATTAAATGTTTTTTGTGAATAAAAATTGTACATTAAATCAATAGGATGGCATATAATGCCACAGTTTGAAAACATATAAAACAAATAAGTTAAAATAAAGCTGAACCAAAATCATTATTCTTTAAGTTTAAACAGACATTTGCCTTAAATCATGGCGTCTTCTTATTTTAACCAATAAATCAAAATAATTAAGGGAATATTTGCAAGAAATGTTTAGACAAAGACTGGAAATAATGTTATTAATAGCAATCACTCAGGAAAATGTTTTTTTTTACATGAAACTTACTATTCTTTTATTTAGAAAATCAATGCTGCAGATGCTGAGAGTCTAGCAAATCAAGTTGCTCTTATATTGTTCCAGTTTATGGTGAGCACTTTGTTGTTGATATTGTCTCTGGGTGGAGGCACAAATACAATCATTTTCAATGATTTAATTTCTATCAGCCAAACTACTATAATGATATTTTAATTAGATCACTAATGCTTGATGAGAATTTTTTACAATTCATACTATTGTGAGATGACGTATTATGAAGTTTTGACTAGTATATATACAGCTTGATTTCAATTAGTTTGCAGTGTTGCAAAGCAAACCAAAAAGTATAAAAAATGTACCTCCTTAATCGCGCATCTGAAATCTAATCGCCTTCCTCCTTAATCGCGCAGCTGAAATCTAATCGCCTTAATTGCTATGATCTCACACCTTAGATCCTCCTTAATCGCGCATCTGAAATCTAATCGCCTTAATTGCTATGATCTCACGATTGACATCTTAACAGATCCTCCTTAATCGCGCATCTGAAATCTAATCGCCTTAATTGCTATGATCTCACATCTTAGATCCTCCTTAATCACGCAGCTGAAATCTAATCGCCTTAATTGGCGGATTTGCAAGCATCCGGCTTGGTAGTGAATGCGAATGAACGAGCGCATATGACTCCAGCCCGCGGTAAACCAGCTCGATATACCAGCGCGAAATAACGCGCAACCAGCGATCTAGGAATTCCATTGATGAATCAGATTAAATGGCCTAGATTTATAAAATCTCACCAAGACTGCAGAAGATACACTTTCATCAGCGAAACCTGGGTGACCCAGCAAACCTTTTCTCTTATTCTAACTCTACTCTGCCACATGTTGGTATAAAACCTCTTTAAAAATGCTTAAAAACCTTGCAAAGGCATTTACCGCAATTAAATGAGTAGACTCAATGAACTTTTCTGCATGGTTGCTGAATACCTTTAGATAGAGCTTTGTCCATACGTAACATTTGTTACAAACTGTTTTTGACAGTTCTGATCTGTAAAACCACAGACAAGTGCAGTTCATAGATGTTACCCGAGTATAAACTGGGAATCTTTTTCTAATCTCATTTTGAGGGCAAAACATCTTGGTTTATACTCTTACATATTACATATAACATGTAAAAATAAATGGATGTAATGTATCAATCTGAATATTTCTCCTCCTGTACAAGTATTGCAGGATGTACATTGAGTAAACAATTTATAAAAACACTCTAGATCAGTGTTTCTCAACCTTTAAAACATAAAACTGAAATAACTTGTAGGTCTTCTGGAAAACCCTAATATTTGTTATATCCCTGTTCATAGAATATTATCATGGTAGTCAATAAAAAGTACATTGTTAGTCTGTGGAAAGAATGTCTCCCTTATGGATACCAAAAAAGATCATTGGTGTCAATGACATGTCACAAACTGCCCATTGTTTAAGGAACCCCTAACAACCTCTGGAGAAACCCTGGTTAAGAAACTATGCTCTAGATAAATTGGCATTTATATACTGTATATCTTGTAATCACTGTTCTCCAGCTTTTATTTCTGAAATCATTGATCTGATTGATAAAGCTGATAAGGTTTTAAATAACCATTCACATGTATACATCTACTTGTTTTGAAATGTTTTTTTTTTTCAATATACAGTAGGAGTAATAACTGCTACAATAATAGGACAGATAATGTACTTTGAGAGAAGGTCCAACTTAATTTAAGGTAGGGGGTTATTTTAACTAATTGATTATTACTAAGTAGGGTGTAGAGGTTAACTCTCTAGGGTGATTACATGATAAAAAAAAACAATAAATGTAGCAGGTCTGGATGCACTTTTTGATTGGTAAATGGAAAATTTAAATTTCAATTCTGATAAATATAAAGTCATGCATGCTTTATACAGTCTGGTCGGATTACATTGAGGAGGGAGGAGTCAAAAATGGAGAAGGACTTGGGGGTTTTGGAAAATCATAGACTTTTCTAATAGCATGCAATATCAAGCTGCACTTTTTAAAGAAATCAAAATTCTTTGTTGTATTAACCCCCCTAACGTTCTAATTCTGTCTGTATTTCCATGCAATAAGCATTACATTTTTTTGCATGGAAATTTATTTTACATTGTAGGCCTATATTTCTTAGGCATAAGTCACCAGATAACCCCGATGAACATTTCTGCGGGAACCAGCAGGATGCCGGGGGATGCCAATGCTGCAAGGTAAGTGGGTTTTCTTTAGGTTTTAAGTGACCCCGAATGTGATTCTGGATTACTGCTTTTGTCCTGTAAAATCCACCACCCTGAGTCACACTTGGGATTACCGCTAGGGGGGTTAAAAAAGTATAGACTGCAGAGACTGCAAAGGAATGGAATATGGAAGGCATTAGCTGAACTGAATCTGTTCTCCTTTGAGAATAGGTGTTAAAAGGTGTATGATCACAAAAAACTTTTGTGAGTAGCACCATAATGAGGGAGCAACATTTTAAGTAGAGATGAGCAAATTTCTCAAAAATTCAATTCATACGGTTCGCCGAATTTTCCGAAAAGATTTGCTTCGATCGGAATTTACTTGTGGCAAATCATGTTAAAAAACGTCTATTTCTGGCCTGCAGAGAGCCCTGATAGTGGTGTAGAACACTGTTCCTTGCAGTAGCACGCATAGGGAGTCTGCTTTGTTTTTTTTCTGAACTGTGTAGAGCTTCTACAGCCTATAAATACATTTAAAAAGACATGTCAAGACTCCCCCAGCTCTGCACAACATTGTACAAGTAGAAACCAAATAAGGAAGTCTTTTTACAGTTGCTGGCAAGGCCATTTTATGGGGCTGTCAAGGGAACTTGCTGGATTTTATACGGCCTCCGAGTAGAGGCAGAGAGGGGCACGAGGGGGTTCCTCTGGTCCAAAAATTAGCCGCCAGGTTTCACTGCCATACACAGCCTTAAGAGTACAGGCAGAGGTCTCTGAGGGGGGTCTTTCAGTCAAAATATTAGCCAGCTACACAGATCTGTTATTAGTTACAAGTGACAGGTGGCAACAGCAGAAGGAGGAGGCGGTGAGCACTGAGACGGAGCGGGGACCACATTAGTAACTGGCATCTAGAGTAGGGGCCTGGGCAAGTGGCAGCATCAGTAAGAGCAGGAGGAGGAGGCGGTGGGTCCTGAGAAGTGTGGATGGCATTGTTAACTGGCATCTAGAGCTGGGTACTGGGAGGAGGAGGTGGTGGGCCCTGAGACGGAGCAAGGAGGCCATTGGAATTTAGGGCCATCACCTATGTTGACAGTGTAGAAGCTGTAGCTATTAGAGACATGAATGGATGAGCGAGATTCCAATCTGTCCCTACCTACTATGTAGCAAAACCACATGAAAGGAATTGGGCTTGGAGGAATCAGCGGAGAAAGAAGACCCTGTTGAGCTGGAGTCTAGTCTGGCATCTAAAGATGGGTACTGGGAGGAGAAGGCGGTGGGCCCTGATACGGAGCAAGGAGGGCATTTGAAGTTGAGGTCATCACCTATATGGACAGTGAACAAGCTGTAGCTAGTGAAGACATTGCTTTGTAGGGCACTGCTTTTTCCTTTCTGCTAACTGTAACTTTATAAAATGCAGCATGGACAGCCTTGTTAACTGGCATCTACAGCTGGGTACTGGGTACTGGGCAGGCAGCAGCAGTAACAGCAGGAGGAAGGGGTGGTGGGCTCTTGAACAAAGTATGGACGGCATTAGTATCTGGCATCTAAAGTTTTGTACTGGGCAGGCCGCAGCATCAGGAGGATATCACAGATTGGCAAGGCGACATAGAGTGGAGATGGCAGCCGGTGACAGAGTGGGGTGGTGGGTGGCAACACCAGTACCCGCTGATGAAGGTGGGTGAAAGAAGAAGCATTTGGTATCTGATGTGTCGCATCAGGCGGGGACTTGACTTTGGGGGGCTCTTGCTTCTGGCTCCAAGCGCCCAGCGCACGCCAGGTGCATCCCACTCTGAGCATACTGACAGGTGGGGAGTTTGACTGGGGCGGTACACCTGTTAAACGGTAATGCAGGTGTCCCAAGGCAAGCCCAGGGAGGGACAGAAACCTCCCGTGGAGCAGAAGCTTGCTTGATCTTAATTTTCAGTCTGAATACAGACCGTAAAAGTGGGGCCTCTTAATCCTTTCCATTTTTGGGCTAGGAGCAGGAGATGTCCGAAAAATTACCACAGGGATAACTGGCCACAGAGTGGCACAATGATAGAGTCTGGAGGTGGCAGCAGCATCAGGAGATTACAGAGTGGCACAATGACAGATAACTGGCTTGTGGCGGGCAAGCGTTCATAGCGACATTGCTTTTTGATCCTTCGATGTTCGCTCCTACTACCACTGTGAAGCACAATTCACCAAGCGTGGCTTGTTCACCCACTAATAGGGAACTTGAGCTGGGATCATTCAGCAAATTCAGCTTCTGCGCAGTTGGAGGAGTGGATGCATACTGTTGTCTCTTGGCAAGGAGCCACGGACCACAGAGTGGCACAAAGACATAGTGTGGAGGTGGCATCAGCAGCAGCATCAGGCAGAGAGCACAGAGTGGCACAATGACAAGGTGTAGAGTTGGCTACAGCATCAGGAGGCCACAGAGTGGCACAATGACATAGTGTGGAGGTGGCGTCAGCAGCAGCATCAGGCGGAGAGCACAGAGTGGCACAATGACAGAGTCTAGAGTTGGCGACAGCATCAGGAGGCCACAGAGTGGCACAATTACAGAGTATAGAGGGGTGGCAGCATCAGCAGGCCACAGAGTGGCACAAGGACATAGTGTGAAGGTGGCGTCAGCAGCAGCATCAGGCGAGAGCACAGAGTGGCACAATGACAGAGTCTGGAGTTGGGGACAAAATCAGGAGGCCACAGAGTGGTAAAATTACAGAGTCTAGAGTTGGCGACAGCATCAGGAGGCCACAGAGTGGCACAATTACAGAGTATAGAGGTGGTGGCAGCATCAGGAGACCACAGAGTGGCACAAGGACATAGTGTGGAGGTGGTGTCAGCAGCAGCATCAGGCAGAGAGCACAGAGTGACACAATGACAGAGTGTAGAGTTAGCGACAGCATCAGGAGTAGTGTAGGTCGAATAGCTCACTATTCGATTCGGCAGCTATTCGCTCGAATGTAGCAAAATTATTCGGGTGGTCAAATTTCAAGGTCGAACACCATTAAAGTCAATGGGAGGAAAAAATCGGGTTTTTTTCAGCACTGTGTAGAGCTTCTACAGCCTCCAAACAGATGTAAAAAGATACATTGTAAAAGGATACATAAAAAAGATACATTGTAAAAAGATACATAACACTATTACATACCCCTGTGCTTCACATGAAGATTAAAGAGCACCTCTCACATCCATGTTAGGCTAAAGTTAGGTACACACTTTCAATAATTATCATTAGAAAACGAACGATTATGACCGATCAACGAATATTCACGATTATACTTGAACAATCATATTGTGCACAATTCTGTACATGCTGTAACAATATGATCGTTCATATATAATCCAGCAACAGTGTCCACACACTAGATACAATCGTTTAAATGATGCAGGGAGGGACATGCAAAGGAGAAAGTGTACCGCAGAAACATGCACGATCACTGAACGACCGTACACGATAGATAGTGAAAGATCGTCGGCCAATCAGATCCACCGTGGCGGTCGTTCATTTCCAACGAGGATCCTCGTTCATCGGCGTCCTTGTTCACTTTTTTTGGCCAATCGGTTGTTCATCGTTCGTTTCTAACGATAATTATTGGACGTGTGTATGCAGCTTTAGTCTACACGGACTGCATTCCCATGGGCTAATCTACACTAGGACGTTTCCTTCAGGCATGTTTTTGAGCGTTATCTTAAACGTTGCTTGCAACATTTAAAAAATTAAAATGCTGGACAAATGCGGGAAAACGCATCCATTGAACTCAATGGAGGCTTTTTCAAGCGTTTTTAAGCTTTTATTAAAGCTTTCATTGAAAACAATGGGGGCTTTTATAAACATTTTTAGCAGGACTTTGGAATCTGGAAGCCCCCTTTAATAAGGAGACTCCCAGATCTCTTTTCAATGATTTAATTTCTATCAGCCAAACTACTATAATGATATTTTAATTAGATCACTAATGCTTGATGAGAATTTTTTACAATTCATACTATTGTGAGATGACGTATTATGAAGTTTTGACTAGTATATATACAGCTTGATTTCAATTAGTTTGCAGTGTTGCAAAGCAAACCAAAAAGTATAAAAAATGTACCTCCTTAATCGCGCATCTGAAATCTAATCGCCTTCCTCCTTAATCGCGCAGCTGAAATCTAATCGCCTTAATTGCTATGATCTCACACCTTAGATCCTCCTTAATCGCGCATCTGAAATCTAATCGCCTTAATTGCTATGATCTCACGATTGACATCTTAACAGATCCTCCTTAATCGCGCATCTGAAATCTAATCGCCTTAATTGCTATGATCTCACATCTTAGATCCTCCTTAATCACGCAGCTGAAATCTAATCGCCTTAATTGGCGGATTTGCAAGCATCCGGCTTGGTAGTGAATGCGAATGAACGAGCGCATATGACTCCAGCCCGCGGTAAACCAGCTCGATATACCAGCGCGAAATAACGCGCAACCAGCGATCTAGGAATTCCATTGATGAATCAGATTAAATGGCCTAGATTTATAAAATCTCACCAAGACTGCAGAAGATACACTTTCATCAGCGAAACCTGGGTGACCCAGCAAACCTTTTCTCTTATTCTAACTCTACTCTGCCACATGTTGGTATAAAACCTCTTTAAAAATGCTTAAAAACCTTGCAAAGGCATTTACCGCAATTAAATGAGTAGACTCAATGAACTTTTCTGCATGGTTGCTGAATACCTTTAGATAGAGCTTTGTCCATACGTAACATTTGTTACAAACTGTTTTTGACAGTTCTGATCTGTAAAACCACAGACAAGTGCAGTTCATAGATGTTACCCGAGTATAAACTGGGAATCTTTTTCTAATCTCATTTTGAGGGCAAAACATCTTGGTTTATACTCTTACATATTACATATAACATGTAAAAATAAATGGATGTAATGTATCAATCTGAATATTTCTCCTCCTGTACAAGTATTGCAGGATGTACATTGAGTAAACAATTTATAAAAACACTCTAGATCAGTGTTTCTCAACCTTTAAAACATAAAACTGAAATAACTTGTAGGTCTTCTGGAAAACCCTAATATTTGTTATATCCCTGTTCATAGAATATTATCATGGTAGTCAATAAAAAGTACATTGTTAGTCTGTGGAAAGAATGTCTCCCTTATGGATACCAAAAAAGATCATTGGTGTCAATGACATGTCACAAACTGCCCATTGTTTAAGGAACCCCTAACAACCTCTGGAGAAACCCTGGTTAAGAAACTATGCTCTAGATAAATTGGCATTTATATACTGTATATCTTGTAATCACTGTTCTCCAGCTTTTATTTCTGAAATCATTGATCTGATTGATAAAGCTGATAAGGTTTTAAATAACCATTCACATGTATACATCTACTTGTTTTGAAATGTTTTTTTTTTTCAATATACAGTAGGAGTAATAACTGCTACAATAATAGGACAGATAATGTACTTTGAGAGAAGGTCCAACTTAATTTAAGGTAGGGGGTTATTTTAACTAATTGATTATTACTAAGTAGGGTGTAGAGGTTAACTCTCTAGGGTGATTACATGATAAAAAAAAACAATAAATGTAGCAGGTCTGGATGCACTTTTTGATTGGTAAATGGAAAATTTAAATTTCAATTCTGATAAATATAAAGTCATGCATGCTTTATACAGTCTGGTCGGATTACATTGAGGAGGGAGGAGTCAAAAATGGAGAAGGACTTGGGGGTTTTGGAAAATCATAGACTTTTCTAATAGCATGCAATATCAAGCTGCACTTTTTAAAGAAATCAAAATTCTTTGTTGTATTAACCCCCCTAACGTTCTAATTCTGTCTGTATTTCCATGCAATAAGCATTACATTTTTTTGCATGGAAATTTATTTTACATTGTAGGCCTATATTTCTTAGGCATAAGTCACCAGATAACCCCGATGAACATTTCTGCGGGAACCAGCAGGATGCCGGGGGATGCCAATGCTGCAAGGTAAGTGGGTTTTCTTTAGGTTTTAAGTGACCCCGAATGTGATTCTGGATTACTGCTTTTGTCCTGTAAAATCCACCACCCTGAGTCACACTTGGGATTACCGCTAGGGGGGTTAAAAAAGTATAGACTGCAGAGACTGCAAAGGAATGGAATATGGAAGGCATTAGCTGAACTGAATCTGTTCTCCTTTGAGAATAGGTGTTAAAAGGTGTATGATCACAAAAAACTTTTGTGAGTAGCACCATAATGAGGGAGCAACATTTTAAGTAGAGATGAGCAAATTTCTCAAAAATTCAATTCATACGGTTCGCCGAATTTTCCGAAAAGATTTGCTTCGATCGGAATTTACTTGTGGCAAATCATGTTAAAAAACGTCTATTTCTGGCCTGCAGAGAGCCCTGATAGTGGTGTAGAACACTGTTCCTTGCAGTAGCACGCATAGGGAGTCTGCTTTGTTTTTTTTCTGAACTGTGTAGAGCTTCTACAGCCTATAAATACATTTAAAAAGACATGTCAAGACTCCCCCAGCTCTGCACAACATTGTACAAGTAGAAACCAAATAAGGAAGTCTTTTTACAGTTGCTGGCAAGGCCATTTTATGGGGCTGTCAAGGGAACTTGCTGGATTTTATACGGCCTCCGAGTAGAGGCAGAGAGGGGCACGAGGGGGTTCCTCTGGTCCAAAAATTAGCCGCCAGGTTTCACTGCCATACACAGCCTTAAGAGTACAGGCAGAGGTCTCTGAGGGGGGTCTTTCAGTCAAAATATTAGCCAGCTACACAGATCTGTTATTAGTTACAAGTGACAGGTGGCAACAGCAGAAGGAGGAGGCGGTGAGCACTGAGACGGAGCGGGGACCACATTAGTAACTGGCATCTAGAGTAGGGGCCTGGGCAAGTGGCAGCATCAGTAAGAGCAGGAGGAGGAGGCGGTGGGTCCTGAGAAGTGTGGATGGCATTGTTAACTGGCATCTAGAGCTGGGTACTGGGAGGAGGAGGTGGTGGGCCCTGAGACGGAGCAAGGAGGCCATTGGAATTTAGGGCCATCACCTATGTTGACAGTGTAGAAGCTGTAGCTATTAGAGACATGAATGGATGAGCGAGATTCCAATCTGTCCCTACCTACTATGTAGCAAAACCACATGAAAGGAATTGGGCTTGGAGGAATCAGCGGAGAAAGAAGACCCTGTTGAGCTGGAGTCTAGTCTGGCATCTAAAGATGGGTACTGGGAGGAGAAGGCGGTGGGCCCTGATACGGAGCAAGGAGGGCATTTGAAGTTGAGGTCATCACCTATATGGACAGTGAACAAGCTGTAGCTAGTGAAGACATTGCTTTGTAGGGCACTGCTTTTTCCTTTCTGCTAACTGTAACTTTATAAAATGCAGCATGGACAGCCTTGTTAACTGGCATCTACAGCTGGGTACTGGGTACTGGGCAGGCAGCAGCAGTAACAGCAGGAGGAAGGGGTGGTGGGCTCTTGAACAAAGTATGGACGGCATTAGTATCTGGCATCTAAAGTTTTGTACTGGGCAGGCCGCAGCATCAGGAGGATATCACAGATTGGCAAGGCGACATAGAGTGGAGATGGCAGCCGGTGACAGAGTGGGGTGGTGGGTGGCAACACCAGTACCCGCTGATGAAGGTGGGTGAAAGAAGAAGCATTTGGTATCTGATGTGTCGCATCAGGCGGGGACTTGACTTTGGGGGGCTCTTGCTTCTGGCTCCAAGCGCCCAGCGCACGCCAGGTGCATCCCACTCTGAGCATACTGACAGGTGGGGAGTTTGACTGGGGCGGTACACCTGTTAAACGGTAATGCAGGTGTCCCAAGGCAAGCCCAGGGAGGGACAGAAACCTCCCGTGGAGCAGAAGCTTGCTTGATCTTAATTTTCAGTCTGAATACAGACCGTAAAAGTGGGGCCTCTTAATCCTTTCCATTTTTGGGCTAGGAGCAGGAGATGTCCGAAAAATTACCACAGGGATAACTGGCCACAGAGTGGCACAATGATAGAGTCTGGAGGTGGCAGCAGCATCAGGAGATTACAGAGTGGCACAATGACAGATAACTGGCTTGTGGCGGGCAAGCGTTCATAGCGACATTGCTTTTTGATCCTTCGATGTTCGCTCCTACTACCACTGTGAAGCACAATTCACCAAGCGTGGCTTGTTCACCCACTAATAGGGAACTTGAGCTGGGATCATTCAGCAAATTCAGCTTCTGCGCAGTTGGAGGAGTGGATGCATACTGTTGTCTCTTGGCAAGGAGCCACGGACCACAGAGTGGCACAAAGACATAGTGTGGAGGTGGCATCAGCAGCAGCATCAGGCAGAGAGCACAGAGTGGCACAATGACAAGGTGTAGAGTTGGCTACAGCATCAGGAGGCCACAGAGTGGCACAATGACATAGTGTGGAGGTGGCGTCAGCAGCAGCATCAGGCGGAGAGCACAGAGTGGCACAATGACAGAGTCTAGAGTTGGCGACAGCATCAGGAGGCCACAGAGTGGCACAATTACAGAGTATAGAGGGGTGGCAGCATCAGCAGGCCACAGAGTGGCACAAGGACATAGTGTGGAGGTGGGGTCAGCAGCAGCATCTGGCGAAGAGCACAGAGTGGCACAATGACAGAGTCTAGAGTTGGCGACAGCATCAGTAGGCCACAAAGTGGCACAATGACAGAGTCTGGAGGTGGCGGCAGCAGCAGTAGGCCACAAAGTGGCACAAGGACATAGTGTGGAGGAGGCATCAGCAGCAGCATCAGGCGGAGAGCACAGAGTGGCACAATGACAGAGTCTGGAGTTGGCAACAGCATCAGGAAGCCACAGAGTGGCACAATGACAGAGTCTGGAGGTGGCGGCAGCATCAGGAGGCCACAGAGTGGCACAAGGACATAGTGTGGCTGTGGTGTCAGCAGCAGCATCAGGCGGAGAGCACAGAGTGGCAAAATGACAGAGTCTGGATTTGACAACAGCAACAAGAGGCCCAGAGTGACACATTGACAGAGTCTGGAGGTGGCGGCAGCATTAGTGGGACACAGAGTGGCACAAGGACACAGTGTGGATGTGGCAGCAGCATCAGTAGGCTACAGAGTGGCTCAAGGACATAGTGTGGAGGTGGCGTCAGCAGCAGCATCAGCCAGAGAGGGCAGAGTGGCACAATGACAGAGTCTGGAGTTGGAGGCAGCATCAGGAGGCCACAGAGTGGTACAATTACAGAGTCTGGAGGTGGCGGCAGCATAAGTAGGACACAGAGTGGCACAAGTACATAGTGTGGAGGTGGCGGCAGCATCAGTAGGCCACAGAGTGGTACAAGGTCATAGTGTGGAGGTGGTGTCAGCAGCATCAGGTGGAGAGCACAGAGTGGCACAATGACAGAGTCTGGAGTTGGCGACAGCATAAGGAGGCCACAGAGTGGCACTATTACAGAGTCTGGAGGTGGTGGCTGCATTAGTAGACCACAAAGTGGCACAATGCCAGAGTCTGGAGGTGGCGGCTGTATCAGCAGGACCTAGAGTGGTATATGAACATAGTGTGGAGGTGACCGCAGCATCAGTAGGCCACAGAGTTGCACAATGACAGAGTCTGGAGGTGGTGGCAGCATCAGTAGACCACAGAGTGGCACAAGGACATAGTGTGGAGATGGCAGCAGCAGCATCATCAGGGGACCACAGAGTGACAAGGTGGCATAGTGTGGAGATGGCAGCAGCAGCATCAGTACACCACAAAGCGGCAAGGTGACATAGTGTGGTGATGGCAGCAGCAGCATCAGTACACCACAGAGCGGCAAGATGACATAGTGTGGAAATGGCAGCAGCAGCATCAGTAGTCCACAGAGCGGCAAGATGACATAGTGTGGAGATGGCAGCAGCAGCATCGGTAGACCACAGAGCTGCAAGGTGACATAGTGTGGAGATGACATAGTGTGGAGATGGCAGAAGCAGCATCAGTAGACCACAGAGCGGCAAGGTGACAGTGTGGGGATGGCAGCAGCAGCATCAGTAGACCGCAGAGTGGCAAGGTGACATAGTGTGGAGATGGCAGCAGCAGCATCAGGGGACCACAGAGCTGCAAGGTGAGTGTGGAGTGTGGAGATAGCATCTAATCAGATGCATCAGGCATTGGTGGGTGAAAATCCTGGCTGATCCACGCCTGATTCATCTTGACAAAGGTCATTCTTTCCACATTTTGGGTGGACAGGGAAGTTCTTCTTGGGGCAACTATGGCCCCCACCGCACTAAACACCTGCTCTGATGCCACACTACTGGCTGGGCAGGACGGCTTTTCCAGGGCAAACTCGGCCAGTTGCGGCCACAAATCCAGTTTGGCTGCCCAGTAATCCAGCGGATCTTCAATGACAGCTGGCAGGGTGCACTCCAAGTATGCCACCACCTGCTGGTTCAGGTTCTGCTCTATGTCTAGCTGCTGGTTAGTAGTTTCTTCACTATGCGGGTTTAGAAAGCTGCTCATCAGTGACTCTAGACTGAGGCTGCTGCTGATGGAGCTAGTAATGCTCCTGCCACCCCACCCCTCTACAGCAGCCATGGCAGTGGAACGTGAGTGCAGAGGGCCCCCCTGGTCAGACCTGCAAAAGGATGGACAATGGCGCACATAGGCAGCGGCCAACTGACTACATAGGATGTCTCTGTAGTACTTCAGTTTGTCCTCCCTCGCGGGTGTAAAAAAGGCCCCCATTTTGGTCCAGTTCAAGAAGATGGAGAGCCAGAAGTCATCCTTCTGCCGAATGGTGACAATTCAGCTCTCACTGCGCAAGCAAGTGAGCATGCAGTGGGCCATTTTTCTGCAAGCAACTGGGAGGGACTCCCTGCTTCCATCTCCACTACATACTGCCACGGTGTGCCTGGGTCCTCTGCCTCATTCTCCTCATCTCCCTCTTGCTCCTCTGGCTGCTCCTCCTCTCCTGTCACCTGAGTAAAAAAAACACCCATTTGGCTATACATTGCCCTTGATCCAATGTCCTCCTCCTCCTCCAGTTCAGCCCCCACAGTGCTCATGTGGCTGTGAGATCTAGGCGCCATGTCTCCAGTTCCCTGACCAGCCAGATTTACCATCATCTGTTCCAGGACATGAAGTAGAGGAATGATGTTGTTCATCCCGTAGTCCTGGCCACTGAAAAATACTGTGGCCTCTTCAAAGGGCCTGAGCAAACGGCAGGTGTAACGCATGAGCTGCCACTGGCTGACGTTAAAGTTACACATGGGAGTACTCATATCCGCTTGGATCATCAAGAATTCGTTGATGGCCTTTCTCTGTTCGTATAGTCGGTCCAACAAATGGAGGGTGGAATTTCAACGGGTGGAAACGTCACATATCAGCCTATGTTGGGGGATGCCGTTCTGCCGCTGCAGCTCAAGGAGGGTTTTCTTTGTGGTGTAGGAGTGGCTGAAGTGCATGCAAAGTTTTCTGGCCGTTTTTATGGTCTTCCAGATGGGTGGAAGACTTCAGGAACCGCTTGACAACCAAATTGAACATGTGTGCCATGCAGGGTGCATGGCTCAGACTTCCTTGACGCAGCGCTGACACATTGTTCTTCCTGTTGACGGTCACCATGGTTCCGACTTTCAGTTTTCGCGGCGAAAGCCATGATTCGATCTCTTGATTAATCACACGTTGACTCTGTTCCCCCAGGCAAACCAGGTGCAGAACAGAGTGACACAGCCATGCCCTGCACATGTAGTATGCTGAAGGGGCACTGTGAATTGTCCCTGCAGTGGAGGCTGAGGACACGGTGGAGGATGAGGAGACAAAGGCAGACATTGTCGCAGAACCAGTGGTGTGAGAACGTGGAGGCAGAAGCAGTGTCACCTGGACAAATTGCTGCTGTGGCTGTGCATGAATCACATTCACCCAGTGGGCCGTAAAGGACATGTATTGTCCCTGACCGTAGTTACAGCTCCACACGTAGGTGCTGCCTTGGACTTTGGCAGATACCAACAGGGTCAACGACTGGCCCCCCTTCTGTTCTACATAATGTGTGCAGGGCTGGTACTGCCTTTTTTGCAAAGAAATGACGGCTTGGGATTCTCCACCTCGGCTCGGTACAAGCCATCAGTTCTCTGAAAGGTGCGGAGTCCACCACTTGGAAAGGGAGGGACTGCAGCATCAGCAACTTGGACAGGAGCACATTCAGCTTCTGTGCTGTTGGATGAGTGCACGCATACTGTTGTCTCTTGGCAATCGCTTCGGTGATCGATTGCCGACGGAATGACTGACAAGGAGTGGGAGCATCTGGACCAGCAGAAGGTGTAAATGACATACAGCTCCCTTCGGCTGAGGTGGTGGAGCCTTGACTGCATGAAAGCCAGTGCGTGCCACTGGGTGATGCAATGGTTGCTACGGCAGGCTGGACCACCACATCGGAGCCACGGTTCTCCCAGGCCACTTTATGGTGATGCTGCATATGTTGACGCAGGGCCGTGGTGCCAACATTCACTGCCCACAAATTGTACATATGGCCATGTTAACCTCCTCCGGCGTCTTAACAAAAAACTGCCAAACTGCCACATTGCCGAGTAGGTGATTTTACCCCCAACACTCCGCACTGACTGACTGGTACCACCGCTGCTTCCGTGAACCCCTGCATCACTACTTCCAGGGCAGGTAGGCTGCTGCAAAGCAAGTGGTCTACCCCGGGCACGTTTGGCTCCCGACCTTCCACTGCTGCCACCCTGCTGACTACCAGCCATGCTACAACATTGATGGCTCAGCCGCTGCCTCACCGGCAAGCTGCCACCCTCCTCTCCTGATGATGATGAAGCCCCTTCTTCACCAGGCTCCCAAGTGCGATCGGCTTCATCATCATCGAGTAGTGTATGCACACCACTGATGTCCTCCTCAACGGTCTCTAGGTCAGGAGCCTGACCGCTTGCAACACCACCTCCCACGCCACTCTCCTCATCACTACTTGCCCGCCTAGTGGAGAAAGTGGCGGATGTCTCTTCAGATCATGGCTGGGCAGTAGCTGCTGACTGTCCTCTACTAGCTCGTCCTCATTGTATAGTGGAGCTGAGCCCACAGCATACAATACTTCTGTGGCTGAGGGAACAGCAAAGGAAAAAGGCAAGTTGAGGAAAGATGAGGGCACAGGGTCTGCTCCGGGGCCATGCCAACTAAGTGTTGTGTCTGACGAACGCATGGCCTGCCATTTCCCTGTCTGACATACTTAAAAGGTACGAATATATTTTTATTTTTGTACGGAAATAGGACAATAAATGCTTTTAGCACCAAGAACTGCAAAAGGGAACTGCGTATATGTTTTTCTTTTTGTACTCAAATACGTCACTAAATGCTTTCACCACATATAACTGCAAAAGTGAACTGCTAATATATTTGTATTTTTGTACTTAAATACGTCACTATATATATATATATATATATATATATATCACTGTAAATATATACGTGCGTTGAAGGAATGAGAGCTGTATAATGGCTATATGGATTCCCAAATAATCTTTCCCTGCACTTGTAAATGGATTTTCTAGCATTGTCCCTAGCGCCTTCTGACGTCTCTCCCTGCACTCAGATGCTGTGAAATGATTCCTCCCTATCCTTTCCCTGCACTTGTAATTTGCTTTTCTAGCACTGTCCCTAGCGCCTTCTGACGTCTCTCCCTGCACTAAGATGCTGTGAAATGATTCCTCCTATCCTTTCCCTGCACTTTTAATTTAATTTTTTTCAATTTTGGAGCACAATGATGTTTTTACTAGCGACTGCACACATCTCTTCCAGCACTCGGAACGCTGTAAAATGTCTTAATCCAAGATGGCTGAGGCTTGCATGCATGGCATTATGGGTCATCCCGCCTTCCCAGAGTTCTTTTCCTCATGTCCTCACACGGGAAGCCGTCATTTTAGAAACAATTGCGATTCTTTTTAACGAATCGCAAGGAAATTCGGATTCGTTGCAAATCAAAATTTTTCTGAAATTAGGATCGAATTCCACTTCGTCACCTTCAAATCGATCATCTCTAATTGTAAGCCAAACAGGCATTGCTGCATTGCACAAAGCTTTCAAGGTATTACAGAGACCTTGCTCATAGGGGGAAGAACGGTGAAGACCATATTATTAACATAGTGCCAACATATTACACATCGCTGTACAAAGTCCATAGCTATGTCACTAAGGTGTTGCAAATGTTGATTGTACATGAAACACAGCTGATAAATCAAAGAAACAAAGTAAAAAGTAAAGTAAAAAAAAAGTAATCACTAATGAAAGTTGTCATTTTATTCTAAAGTTTAAGATAAATGGTTTCTTGAAATTTTAGCACTGTTTATTTTCTTATAAAAAAATAATAAAAAAGTGTATGCTTCAGTAAATTGAACTCCCACCAATGTTTAAAGCATTGAAAGTTGGAAATGAATACAGCTTTTGTCCCATTTCACAATAATAGGCAACCTAAGAACATTTGGAAAGTTTCAGATTTGGGGACATTTCACAACTCTTGTTGACAATAAGATCATATTTAATGTCATGAAGTGATGACATTTCATGAAACGATGGCTAATAGGTCTTGTAGGGTATAAATATACAGGGGCAGTTGGTAGCTGTTCCATAGCATTTCCTTCTGCCTAGCCTCAAAGACTTTGATGTCTGCCATCATGAAGACTGCAGTCGCATTTCTTTGTGTAGCTGTAAGCTACTGCTTGGGTTAGTTTCTTCCTTTTTTTTTTTTTTAATGTTGTATCAGATTAGACTAAGGTATTAACTAAAACCTATATATTAAATGCTAACCATGTGGAGTGTTTAAAGATTAAATGATAAATGTATTTTTTAAAGAAGCAACTTAGTGTACATTTAAAGGTCATAATTTTATTAATGTTTCTTTTTTTAATGCATACTGTTCACATTTTTATTTCATGGTAAAGCTTTTACTGCCAATGGATATACTGCAAGTGGTGGACATAAAGCGGGTAAGTGACTCTGTTTATGATATTATCTTGTGTTAGATTAATTAATTTAATTAAAAATTAATTGCAAAGGTAGATAGATGGTCATTTTCTTTTTCAAATAAAATATATATAGACGATCTTCTCCCCTTGCTAATTAGTTTACTTCAATTCTTAGGGACAGCTACACAGAATGTGTTTATTTACCTAATTTCATAAACTTGACCTCATTTGTGCATAGGCCCCATTGAACCACAAATCAAAATAAAAAATAAAAATAAAAAATTTTTGTTTTAGAACGAGAATAAAGTTACAACCCAAACTTTTAATTTTAAATATGGATAGAGAAGGTAAGGACGAATCAAAATTTTATTACTGTATGTGCTTGAGCTAGGCAGATTAACCCATTCCTCTATATTTGTACTTGTTACTAATGTTCTTAAAACAAAAAGTGATGGAACAGCTACAATTTTTCAATTGTCACTAAAACAGTCTAAGAGTGTAAACCTGCTTCATGACCGGAAGTAAATGTAAATCTTTACAAAAAAAAAAAAAAAACTAACATCCTATTTATTCCTTCATTATTGCATCCACGATTAAAAAAATAGGCTCCACCAATAATTTAATCTTACGCTGTTGTGCAATTAAAACAGTCCTACACACAGATATAAGTTAAGTCATTATTCCATGTATACATATTAAAAAAAAAAAAACTTTTGTGAGTAGCACCATAATGAGGGAGCAACAATGTAAGCCAAACAGGCATTGCTGCATTTCACAGAGATGTCAAGGTATTACTGAGACCTTGCTAATAGGGGGAAGAATGGTGAAGACCATATTATTAACATAGTGCCAACATATTACAGAGCGCTGTACAAAGTCCATAATTATGTCACTAACTGTCAATCAAAAGGGACTCACAATCCAATGTCCCTACCATAGTCATATGTCATTAACACAGTATAAGGCCAATTTTTTGAAGGAAGCAAGAAACCTAACTGCATTATTTTGGAATGTGGGAGGAAACCTAGACAAATATGGGAAGAACCTGCAAATTTCTTTCATACTTTTTCCTGGCCAAGATTCAAACCTGGGACAAAGCACTGCAAAGGACAAGAGTCCTAACCACTGAACCACAGTGCTGACTTTTTCAGTGAACTGCTGCTTCTCCCACAATCCAACCACAAACGTGGGTAGATCTGTAACTCTGTGAAAATATACACATGCAAACATTTCACAAAGTACAAAGTCACCTGGTAACGTTTGCATCTCATAGCAATAGTATTTTGCTCAAACATTTTTTTATATTTTTAGTATCATTGATATGTATTTTGTAATAAATGTCTTTCTCAATGCAGATGTACATACTATTCCCAAAGAATGCCTTCAGAAATTACTTCAGGTATACATTTATACATATTCTTATACATACTAATACAATGTAGCTTGGATGGCATGAAAATAGAAATAAGAAATAGTGGCATATATTAGTGCCAATATTGTGTAAGTAATAACAAAGTGCTTCAATAACAGAACGGAGGGTATTCTTAGTTCTATCAGTTTAGATATTTACAATTTTACAACATTTGATTGTTTAAACTTTTTGTTGAACCACCTGCCTCCACCAAGATAATTTACACTATAGGTCTTATAGTGTCAGGAGATTCATCCAGCCCATTGTAAAATTGATGTTTTTCTTGTTTACTATGTCACCATGGTGGTAACCATGACACAGCTGAATTCTAACTGTAAACAACCCTAAATTTAATGAAGACTGATGTCTCTTTATCCTATATACTATCCTTGGAATTAAAAATTATTTTTTAATTATATTTAACATCTTTATACTAGTCCTGGATTTTTTCAAACATTTTATTAAGGTCGACTCCAACACATCATTTTTGTTTTTTGTTTTTTTTTACCAAATTTGCAATCTATATTATTGTTTTTCTGGGTATAAGTTTTGAATATTTTTTCATTTACAGACTGATATCCCAAATACTCTTAACGCTCTCAACAATTTGCTGTGTATGTACAAGCAAGGACAGGTATGTTTTTCAGATTATATATTATAAAATATAAAAACATTCTTTATACCTATCTAAAACTGATCTTTGTACCAGTAGTTAAAATGTAATGAATTAGAATTTTTCTTTTTTGTCACAGAAAGAACATAATCACAAGCTTTTCAAGGAATTCTTGGTAGAACTGCATGAGACCTTGGTAATTTATATATTTATATACATCATATATTAACTGTATACATTTTTTATATTTTTTATATATATATATATATATATATATATATACTGTAATTTAGGATAATATTGTATTACTTTACAATATATTATTATATTTAAAATTTTCTACTTCACTTCCAAATTGTCTAATTTATTATAATAGGCTGTAAGGAAATCGACTTTTATTTAGTAATTTGTTGCCTATCTTTACAGAAAGATGCAGGCTGCACGGTTGATCAAATCCTAACCCTTGAAGAATTCTTGGTAAGTCAAATGAAAAAAATATATGAATCAAATGTTACTGTGAACAATGTGTTCACAGAAATTTCAAAAAGCCTAGTGTATCACTTTACATTTATACATATATTTAAATCAAAGGCAAATGTTGTTACTGTCTTTTAGGAAAAAGTAGGTGATCAAGTTGGTGAAGTGGCTGAGCAGCTTGTGAATGAAATTCTGAAGTTAGCGGTAAGCAGATGTTGACAGACATAGTATATAGAAAGAATGATTATAATATAGATAACTTGTGTAATAATGATATTGTGATCACTCATTATTCCTATATGTTTCTTAGGATGAACTGCAAGTCCTTGGACTAGTGACAGACCTTCTATGTGGAGTACTGGTAAGACAATATGTTGAGTATGGGGAAAGAGCAGAGCCTAAACAATGATGTACAAAAATTATATATATATATATAGGTTGACATTCAAACATCAGGCAACCTTCGGACCTGAGGAGTGCCGGATGTTTCAAAACTACAGATTTTTTAAGATTTTGTATGCTGTATATATTTACCATAAAATGACTACCTGTACAGTTCTTTACGTGAATGCTGAATCTATAATGGGGCTTTACAGCAGCAAATAAATGAAAGCAAAGGAATGATCAGGAAAGCACGTGCAAGCAAGACCCAACAACTGATTCTGGAGTACAGCTCCATCAAAACATAAACAACACCTCCAGAAAACAGTGTAAAGTTGAAAATGTGCTCCGCAATCCATCCTGGAATACTGAAGAAACCGGATTATCGATGGCCAGATTTTTGAATGTCAACCTGTATATAAAAATATGTTATAGTTAATTGATTCATATTTTCTGCATAAGTAATTATTTGTTTTTTAATTGTTTTATAGAAAGAACCTCTTGGAAATCTGGGGAATGTATTGGTAAGAATATCTGCTAATGCTTTGCATCATTCTGTTGAAAAGAACCTAAAACATGAAAAACCATTGCACAAAAAAGGCAAGGATAGAGGCAAAAAACTAGACGCTAATATTTCCTGTTGGCTTCATTCAGCAAATTTTCCCCATTACTAACTTACGTTTCCCTGTTCCCGATTGCATCTATGTGTGGGGGGGGATCATGGTAGACTTGCCCTGTGATGACTGTTGATATTATATCTGGTGGGGAAGTATTCCAGAGGCAGAAAAATCAGTTTGGGGAAAAACATTTATTCTAAGAGTACCAAGATTATTCTAAAATCTTTTTATGATGTTTGCATTAGGGTGGTAAAGGCAAAGCTCAAGGAGGAAAATCTGGTGGTCTTTCACTCCCTTTGCTAGGATAAAGGCTTGTCTTCTCAATGTGAGTAAAAATTTGTCATGATTTAAGTAAATCAAAATATTTTTTGTAATTGTTATTGTTTTATGACCAAAACTCTTTTTTTCTTTTGTAGTTACTAGTCCTGCAAAGAAATGAAGGCCGAATCACAGATATGATTTATTACACACCATAATATTCTTTACAAATTACATACTATTGATTACTACAAGTATAATAAAATGATGTTTATTACAGTAAATTGTTTCCCTAATATTTGCTTTCACTCTGTGAAAAAAAAAGCTTTTCACTTTTGAACATAAGGTCCTTTGTGTATTTAATTTCCAAAATAAATGTATGACTATGATCAAAAATGAAGGGATACAGGAATTCCAAAAACTATGCAATAATTGCGAGGCTATCACTTTAGATCCTGCCAATAAATTCTGTTTTCCATTGATATAAACCAAGCTGCTTCACAAACAACATTAAACTGCAAAGCAGACCCTGACCAAATTATCTCTTGACCAAAGACAGTTTTACACCTAAAGCCAAACTCTTTCTAGTTGATCTTGCCAAGCTTTACAAAAAATTGCTTTTATAGAATATTCCTACTGATATAGCCTTATTATGATTGACATTAAATATCCACATTCCTTCTTGGGCATCACAAAAATATGCAAATATAAATAAAAAAAATAAAAAGTCAACTCACCGAAAAATGACATTTCAGATAAAGGTAAATTCTCTTCCTGACTTTTTATTTTCTAGGATATTTTAGTGGGGAGAACTTTTAGTCATGGTTCTCAGGTTTGTCTATCTGCTACAATTTGGATTTTCCCGCTCTTCATGATAGATAATTCATTATAGAAAATCAATATGAAATACAGCAGGAACACCCTTCATAAATGCCGTAACAGGTGTACAAATGTAATAAATCTGGTGTGGCTTGATCTAAGCCTTACTAATAAGGTCATATGTAATTTAGTAAGATGGGGAAAGGTTAGGATTATCTAATGGTAATAAAAAACGTTGATGGTAAATATAATTGTAAATAAAAATGTACCTAGATTGCAACTAACAATACATTTAAAAAAAAATAGGTGGATGAGAATGAATATAAAACATATTGACCCTGGAGAGGGGGCTAGACTTGTCCTGAAGATATATTAATTGACAAACAGAGACATGACTTTATACTTTTTAAGGAGACTGTGTAATATACTGGTGTTATGGAAATAATAATAAGATAACAATATTAACAATAACATAAAATATCATGAAGCTTGACTAGTGCAGCTTAGTCTGGTAGTTATTCTTTACTCCTTAATTAAACTTTTACTTTTGATCATTATACAAAACTGCACATATCCCTGGAACAATATTTCAGTATGAAAAACATTTAGAAATATAATTTCTTGGATTCTGCACTATGCATCATCAATATAAGATGTTATAAGCTAACTTTAAAATTGGTAAATTGGTAGTTTAAAAGTTGAAAACAAAAAAGGGCATAAAAAGTATTCAAGACCATTAACATGCTCACAAATATTGGAAAGCCTATGTACCCAAGACCCCCGTCCCTGATTTCTTGTTTTTTTCCCCAGGTAATAAAGATATGAATGTAATTGTGCTTGTTGCCCATTATCTTCCACTTTGCTTGCTGTACATTTCCCTCTCTTGTCCCCTTCTGATTTTATGGTGTTGTGTGTTGAACATCTGGTTCAGCATAAATCCCTATTGTCTCCATTAGGGCAAGGGAACACAAAAAAAAAAAAAAAACAATTTCTACTTTTCTAAGTGGGATTTACACTGATGTGGGAGCCAAGTTATTGCCACATTGAGCACTGCAAACTATACTGTATTGTGCATACCAATGGGCTCAGCAGCTGGTCACAAACACATTTGCAGAAAAGTAGTTACCTGATACTGAGAATAGGAATCCAAAACAAATTTATGGAACAGACTATGGCAAATCTGTTGTCATATGAGAGGAGTTGACTGTCATATGAGAGATGATGGCAGTGAAAAGAAGATTTTTGGCTATCAGTTGTGAGAATTAGAAATATCCATGGAACATCCTTGCCTGGGTGCTTCTTTTCAGCATTTATCCAGCATTCCAGCATTTATCAAAACAGCTAATCTGGCTGAGATAATGCAAATTCTTTGTATGTTTTGTCTACACGATGTGGAACAGTAGTGTGAGAGGGTGTCCATAGCTAGACTATATACTTGTTTTCATTATTGATCTACATATATTTTTATGTTTATGTTTTACTAGCTCAGAGGGAGATTTATATATATATATATATATATATATATATATATATATATTGTGAGGGGTTAAGCTCAGGATCGCCTTTGCTGGGGTCAAAGGGCACTTGTCTCATTCAACTCAGATCACACACCGGGTATAAGTGTTAAGCTGACTTGTAGTCAGGTTTATTTGAAGGTTGCACATAAAATAACAAAAATTACAAAAGAAAACCTTGCCTGTCCTTATTATACACTTACCATAGATCTGACATCCCTGTCTATCAGCTGGAGGGCTTCTCCCTGTCAGCTCCAAACAAAGCTTTCAACAACCTTCTGCTCACTTTTCAGCTCACTGACCCAGACTGACTTTCTGAGTCTCCCAGCCAAGTTGCCTTACAGACGGACTGTGTGTGTCTCCAGCAGAGCTCACTCACACAGTCCACCTGGCTGTGTCTTCAAATAGAGCTGCACTGGCGCAAACCCCTGTCTGTGTCTCTTTAAGCCAAGCTGAGCCCGCACAGATCCCTGTCTGTGTCTCTCCAAGTCAAGCTCCTGACTGAGTTCCTGGCTCTATCTTATATCCCCACCCTTCGTGCTTCTTCATGAATTATCTCACAGGTGAGAGTCTTCCACCTGCTACTTCACACAGGAGAGGAATCTTGGGCAAATTACTTCATATACAAGAGGAATCCTGGGCAAATATATCTCCCTTCCACCTCCAATTCTGCTTGGTGTCACAATATCTATATATAAATATATATATATTGTGACAGCTGACCAAATAAATCACAGGGTTTCGCCCAGGATGACAGGTACATTTGCCTGAGATACAGGTTATACGCAATGTATTTTTCTGTTTAGTCAGTTTTCCCTTTAACCTGGGGTGGGGTGGGGTGGGCTTTGAAGTACCAGGCTTTTTGGCCAGGTGGGGGAGTGAAAGAGGCCTGGGTATGATCAGGTGTAACTGTCTCACCCTAAATGCATCCTGGAAATTAGACTGGGGATATAAACTCCTAGCCTGCTTATTCCTGTGGCTCTGTCTTGGCTGCTGAGCTGGGAGGAGGTCCAAGGAGAACAGGGAACTGTGAGTAAAGACACAGACTTTGTTGCAAAAGATATATGGCTAGGGCCTTAGAGTCCTGAATAACACTAGGTTGGGCTGGACTGCTAGTTAAGGGAACTAACAGTGAGTTAGTGGCCAAGTGGCCAGGCTTTCTTTGTGCTGTTTGTTTTATTTTGCCTGTTTTGTTTGTAAATAGTGAAGTGAAATAAACCCTTGATGCACTTAAAACCTGCTGGCCCTGTTTCCTGCTTGAAACAACCCCCCCATTGCTACGGGTGATTTCACATATGATGGGGCAACTTTATATGTGGGTGTTTGGAAGGCCAGCATGGAGGAGATAATGAAACAGCTTGTTTTGGCCAATGCCAACCAGCAGCAGGCCAATGTGGAGCAAAAACGTATTACCCAACAACTGCTGCTAGGCCCGCCACCAGGATTTGTTGGAAATACAAGCAGAGAGCTACCAACAACAATTAGATGCCCTAAAACAGTAGACCATGAGAGTGGTGCTGAGCGTTCGCCTGTTTTTCGGGTAAGCCAGTTGTAATGAATGTGGATGATGATCCTGAGGTGTTTTTGACCAGATTTGAAACAACAGCCGAGAGGAAAAGTTGGCTTAGGGAACAGTGGGCGGGATCAGTGGCCCCGCTATTATCTGGAGAGTCCCAAAAAGCCTATTATGACCTAGAGCCGTCGGAAGCAAGCGACTATGTCCGCCTTAAGGCAGAAATACTGGCATGGCTGGTTGTCACCCTGGCTGTCTGGGCTAATGGGTGTATAACTGGTCCTATCTGGCAGGAAAAGCTCCCATATCCCAGATGTATGACCTGATACATCTAACAAGGAAGTGGCTACAACCCGAGCTGTTGTCAGAACCGCAAATTGTGGAAAAAGTAGTTATGGACTGGTTCCTAAGTTCCCTTCCTGTTTCCATTCAAAAGTGGATGAGCCATGGAGACCCATCGACAGCTGATAAGCTGGTGGACCTAGTGGAAAGGTACTTGGCTGCCGATAAATTGAAATGAAAAATATTGGTGTAAAATGTTTATGAATACCAAACCAATTTTGAGGCTGTTCAGTAGTGTGCTAACGCTAGTGAAAGCTGAGCTAGTCGTTACAGAGACCTCCTGTCTTAAAACAGTGGGGGTAACATGAGTACACTGGGATACTAGGGAGTATCCTGTGACGTCAGTGTCTTTTGAAACCTCCCTAGGTAAACTGTGTCATCAGGTGGGGTTGGTTCCCCACTTATCATATGATGCTATAATTGGGAGGGATTTTCCCAAATTCCAGGAGCTCTGGGATCACCCACCCCATGCAGTGCTGGTATCCTCAGAGCATGAGGCTACTGAGGAGTCCTCTGATGATTGTGGGGACAATCCGGGGTTCCTTTGTCTGTGCTAGCAGGGGAAACAGTTAATCCTAGGGAAGAATCGGCAACTTCGGGGGAAAGCCAGCAAACCCTGGAATTCCCTGACTTACAGGTACATAGAGAGAACTTTGCTACTGAGCAATTGAACAACCCCACACTGTTTAAAGCCCAGAAGAATGCCGTAAAAATTGATGGGAACCTAGTGTACCCAGACGAGAGGGTTGCCATTCCCATACTTTAATATTGAAAGGGACCTACTCTATCAGGTGTCACAAAGTAAGGGGGGAACCATTGAACAGCTAGTGGTACCCAAGCCATTACGAAAATTGGTGTTGGATCTGGCCCATGGACACCTCCTAGGGGGACATCTGGGGGCTGAGAAAACCAGAGAGCGAATAGTCCAAAGGTTTTATTGGCCAGGGGTTGCCAAGGAGGTGGAGATATACTGTGCTTCCTGTCCTGTTTGTCAGTTGTCTGCCCCAATGCCACATTTTCGTAGCCCTTTGGTTCCCCTCCCCATCATTGAGGTCCCGTTTGAGAGGATTGCCATGAATATAGTTTGCCCATTGCTAAAGTCATCTAGGGGCCATCAATATATCCTAGTCATAATGGACTATGCTGAGGCAATTCCTCTCTGAAATACATCTACTAAAACCATAGCCCGGTAGCTGTTCCAAGATTTCAGCTGAGTAGGAGTGGCCAAAGAGGTTTTTACTGATTAAGGAACCCTGTTTATGTCCCAAGTGACTAAAGAGATTTGTAAACTCCTAAAGGTGACGCAACTATGCACATCAGTGTATCACCCTCTAATAGACGGCTTAGTAGAATGTTTTAACAAAACTTTAAAATATATCCGGGAGGTACTCCAATGCTCAAGCAGATTCTTTCCCTTTGAATTATTATATGGGAGGCACCCAGGGGACTGTTGGAAATTGCTAAGGAAACATAGGAAAGTTAAAGTTCCCCTCATAGAAGTGTCATCGAGCACAATATATACACTTAGGTCTATAAATATTTGGAAAACTTTTTTTCTAATTTTGGTTCTGTACATTACCACATATAATTTTAAATGAAACTCAGATTCAGTTTAACTGCAGACTTTCAGCTTTAATTCAGTGGGTTGAACAAAAAGGTTGCATAAAAAAAGGAACTAAAGCCTTTCTTTTACACAATCACTTCATTTCTGGGGCTCAAAAAAAATTGGACAATTGACTCAAAGGCTATTACATGGGCTGGTGTGGGCAATTCCTTCAGTATGTTATTATCAATTAAGCAGATAAAAGGCCTGGAGTTGATTTGAGGGGGGAGGGGGTGCTTGTTTGTGGGAGATTTTGCTGTGAACAGACAATATGCGGTCAAAGGAGCTCCCCATGCAGGTGAAACAAGCCATCCTTAAGCTGCAAAAACATAAAAAAAAAAACATCAGAGAAATTGCTACAATATTAGGAGTGGCAAAATCTGCAGTTTGTTACATCATGAGAAAGAAACAAGGCAATGGTGAACTCAGCAACACCAAAAGACCTGGATGTCAACGAAGACAACAGTGGTGGATGATTGCAAAATCATTTCCATGGTGAACCCTTCACAACACCCAACCAAGTGAACAACACTCTCCAGGAAGTAGGCGTATCGATATCCAAGTCTACCATAAAGAGAAGACTGCATGAAAGTAAATACAGAGGGTGCACTGCAAAGTGCAAGCCACTCATAAGCCTCAAGAAAGGGTAGATTGGACTTTGCTCAAAAACATCCAAAAAACCCAGCACAGTTCTGGAAAATTATTCTTTGGACAGATGGAACCAAGATCAACCTTTACCAGAATGATGGCAAGAGAAAGTATGGAGAAGGCATGGATCAGCTTCTGATCCAAAGCATACCACATCATCTGTAAAACATGGCGGAGGCAGTGTGATGGCTTGGGCGTGCATGGCTGCCAGTGGCACTGGGACACCAGTGTTTATCAATGATCTGACACAGGACAGAAGCAGCTGAATGAATTCTGAGGTGTTCTGAGACATACTGTCTGCTCAAATCCAGCTAAATGCAGTCAAATTGATTGGGAGGTGTCTCATACAGATGGACAATAACCATAAACATACAGCCAAAGCAACCCAAGAGTTTAACCACCTGAGCGTTACACTGATTTCTAGATTTTTAGTGTAGGCGAAAAAATACGGGCTTAACCAAAAGAGCAAAAATATTTAGTGCGAGAAATTACGGGCTTAGCGGTTAGGGGGTTAATAAAGCAAATAAGCGGAATATTCTGAAATGGCCAAGTCAATCACCTGATCTGAACCCAATTGAGCATGCATTTCACTTGTTGAAGACTAAACTTTGGACAGAAATGCCCCCAAACAAACAGCAACTGAAAGCCGCTGCAGTAAACGCCTGGCATTAAAAAGGAGGAAACCCAGCATCTGGTGATTACCAGGAGTTTAAGACTACAGGCTGTCATTGCCAGCAAAGGGTTTTCAACCAAGTATTATAAATAAACATTTTATTTGCAACTTTTTAATTTGTCCAATTACTTTTGAGCCCCTGAAATAAAGTAATTGTGTAAAAAAAAAGGCTTTAGTTCCTCACATTTATATGCAATCTTTTGTTCAACCTGCTAAATTAATGCTAAAAATCTGAATTGTCTAATTTAAAATTAATTGTGGTAATGTAGGGAACAAAACTCGAAAAATGTTGTCTCTGTCCAAATATTTATGTACCTAACTGTATATATATATATATATACAGGTAGTCCCTGAATTAAGGACATCCGACATACAGACGACTCCTAATATTTTAATATTCTTTTCCTAAACGATATAAGGTATGTGTTTGCATATATATATATATATATATATACAGGTAGTCCCTGAATTAAGGACATCCGACATACAGACGACTCCTAATATTTTAATATTCTTTTCCTAAACGATATAAGGTATGTGTTTGCATATATATATATATATATATATATATATATACAGCTATCCCCCAGCTTACATACAAGATAGGGACTGTAGGTACAAGTCAGAACGGGTACATTATTTTAATAAATGCAATTAGGACAAATGTTTGCAGCATGGTGTCAGTTATTGTATAAAATCCTGACTGTGAGTTAATCACAAACAAAGCAGAAAAAAATAAAAATTTCTGTTCTAGACATTCATTAACTTGTGCTTTAATATGCAAAAAAAAAAAAACTGCAGAGTTTGTCTTCAAGAGATACAAGATGTTGCACGTGTACATGAAGAGAACTACAAAGAAAGGAAGGAAACACAAACATTTTATCTGTCTTCCTAAAACCGTTAGTTTTTTGTACATACGTGGTAATTATCTGGACCATGTTCAGTTTACTTGAGTCATCCTCCTCAGCCATATCCTCATTCGCTTGACTCATTGATGGTAACACTGCTTCCCAGTTCATGTTGAAGGCAGAGGACACCTTTGGAAGGAACTGTGGAGAGAGCCGTAAATATACCCCTTCTGCTGAGACAGAATAATAAGTCTCACTAAATAAGGGAGATTGTATTTCCTATACCCTACAGGCGGACGTAAGACCCCTCAGGAACATTATTCTCCATGTCAGTTTTACTATTGAAACAACTTCTATTGGATGGAAGGGAGAGGCCTGATCTTTACTGCTGCTTTTAGGAACTGTCAGGGCTGATAAGGCCGATACCTGTACTCTTATGGTGTTATAGCTAATAACCCTCTCTAGCGCAGACTGCAAGAACTCAAATATTTGAGCTACTGTAGGCTCTGTTGGGGAGAAACCTTTTATTGGTTGTTGATTTCCTTTTAAGAGAGTTTCTGCCACTTTCTCAGATACACCTGCCGCTAAATACCTCCAATGTAGGGGCTGTGCTTTGATCCAAGTCCCCTGAATTAGCTAATCCCTCCGATCCTGTAGAGGCCAAGAGGAAGACCTCAGCATCTGAGTCATCAGGGAGAACATGGTAGTATCACTATTACCTTCCCTGGATACTGCTGTCAGGTCTAGCAGATTTTGTTCTGCCCATCCAAAGATCTTTGTTGCTATCTGCAATAGTTGTTGGCTCCTTATTCCCCCTTGTTCTGCAATGTAAGCCACTGCGCTCTTGTTGTCTGACAAAATTATTACCCTTTTGTGATTTAGGTAAGCGGCAAATGTTTTCAGAGCTTGCTAGGCTGCTTCTAGTTCCATCACATTGGATTCACCCTTTATGGGTGATGACCACTGGCCCCGTGCCATCTATCCATTTCAATGGGCTCTCCAACCTGCTAGACTTGCATCTCTTGTAATGATTTTCCAATCTAATTTAACAAGGGACACTTCTCTCAATCGATTCTGCACTGATGGCCTCCATAATAGTTTCTTCCGAACTGAAAAGGAATTGGAAGGGAGACGACCTGTTCCATGGATACTCGGTCCCATTGACTGAAAAAGCAAATTTGCAGCAACCTTATGTGCCACTTGGCCCACTGCACTACTGCTATACATGGCTCCTGGCATCCCAACATTTTCATGCAACTTCTTGCCCTTAATTTTTGGGGTCCTGCAGAACAGAAGTGCCCCATTTGTTAGCTGTTCTATCTTCGGCTGAGTCAGGAAAACCTTTGAGATTTCCGTATTGATCGTCACTCCCAGAGATTCCATCACCTGAGTGGGGACAAATACTTCTGGTAGTTCACTAGCCATCCTATGCGAGCTAAAATTTTCAACACACACCCTCTGTCCTTTACGAGTTGATCCCTGGTCTTTGCTAGCACCAGTATGTCGTCCAAGTAATGGTAGAGGCATAGTCCCTGAAGCCTTGGATAAGCCACTAACACCACAAAAACCTTGGAGAATGTTCTTGGGCCCCTCTCTAGGCCGAAGGGCAGACATGTGAATTGGTAATGACTAGTGTTATTGACATTGTAAAAAGATACATTGTAAAAGGATACATAAAAAGATACATTATAAAAAGATACATAACACTATTACATACCCCTGTACTTCACATGAAAATTAAAGAGCAGCTGTCACATCAATATTAGGCTATAGCTAGGTACACACTTCCAATAATTATCTTTAGAAAATGAACGATTACGACCGATCAACGATTATGCACGATTATGCTTAAACAATCATATTGTGCACAATTCTGTACATGCTGTAACAATATGATCGTTCAAATATAATCCACCAACAGTGTCCACACGCTAAATACAATCGTTTGAGCCATGCAGGGAGGGACATGTAAAGGAGAAAGTGTACCGAAGAAACATCCAACGGCCAATCAGATCCACCGTGGCGGTCGTTCATTTCCAACGACAATCCTTGTTCAGCGTCCTTGGTCACTTTTTTTGGCCAATCGGTTTTTCATTGGTCGTTTGTCGGTCGTTTCTAACGATAATTATTGGACGTGTGTATGCAGCTTTAGTCTACACAGACTGTTTTCCCAGCGTTTAACCTGAGGTTTTTTAAAGCCCATGTTTGAAGTCCCCATGCATTTCCATGGGCTAATCTACACCAGGACCTTTTCTTCAGGCACGTTTTTGATTGTTATCTTAAACGTTGCTTGCAACATTTAAAAAATTAAAACGCTGCATAAACACAGGAAAACGCTTCCATTGAACTCAATGGAGGCTTTTTCAAGTGTTTTTAAGCTTTTATGAAAGCCTCTATTGAAAACAATGGGGGCTTTTATAAACATTTTTAGCAGGACTTTAATAATAAGGAGACTCCCAGATCTCCACCGCCCCACCCTGGGGAATGAGTACAGGGGTACATAAAACCCCTTACTCATTCCCTGAAAGGGTTAAAATAAAATTAAAAAATAGGACAAGGGTTTAATGTTAAATTATTTTATTAATGTGTGTGTGTGCTTGTGTAATTAAACTTTTTTTTTTTTTTTTACAGGTTATCCCAATGACAGGAGGATTTCCAGGGTTGCAATGAACACAGCCCTGGAAATCCCCCTGACAGTGAGGGATCTCAGGGCACTAGGGGTTAAATGATGACAAGCCTCTCAATTCACCCCTAGTGCTCTGGCTGAGGTTTTACATTTCTCAGCCATTCAGCACTAGATATGAATGGGGAGACTTGTGCCCATTCATCCCTAGTGCTCTGGGATTGGCTGAGAAATAGGAAATCCTGATGACAGCTCAAGCATCATCAGGATTTTCCTTTCCTCAGCCAATCAGGGAGCAGAGCAATCAGCAGAACTTTACTATGCTGACAGCTCTGCTCCCCTGATTGGCTGAGGAAATGGAAACCCTGATGATGCCTTTGCTGTCATCAGGATTTCCCTTTCCTCAGGGAGCAGATCAATCAGCGGAGCTTTACTATGCTGACAGCTCTGCTCCCCTGATCGCTCCTGCAGCCCTAGAGGAGCTGTGACATGTTCTGTATGTGTAAGACATGTCACAGTTCCTCTAGGGCTGCGGGAGTAATCAGGGGAGCAGAGCTGTCAGCATAGTAAAGCTCCGTTGATTGCTCTGTTTCCTGATTGGCTGAGAAAGGGAAATCCTGATGATGCTTGAGCTGTCATCAGGGTTTCCTATTTCTCAGCCAATCACAGAGCAGAAGAGGTAATGAATGGAGATACGTCTTTCAATGGAGATACTGCTTTCAATTAACTGTGACCGCAAAGTTCCCACGGTCCGGGAATCCCACAAAGACATTATGATTCATAATGTCATTGTCAGGTAACCTGTAAAAAAAAAAAAAAAAAAAAAACAAGTTAAAATAAAAACACATACAAATTAAATTACCGTATTTTTCGGACCATAAGACGCACTTTTTTTCCTCCTAAAGTGGGGGGAAAATCAGGGTGCGTCTTATGGTCCGAATGCAGAGGTACAGGGGCATATTTTTTTACTTACCTGTGTCCCCGCCGGTCCTCTGTCTGTTTTCCTCCTGTGTTCCAGCGTGCGGCACTTGTGCCCGCCCACGAAGGCGGCGCCGATTGATTTGATGAATGCCGATCGGCGCCGCCTTCATGGGCGGGCACAAGTGCCGCACGCTGGATCTCAGGGGAATCAAATGAATTTTTTTTTTCTTGTTTTCCCGTGCGGAAAACCTGGTGCGTCCTATAGTCCGGAGCGTCTAATGGTCCGAAAAATACGGTAATTTAAAATTATTTTTATTTTTTTTTTCACGAATTTTTGCGGTCGAATCCTGTGTTTTTTGGGTCGGGTCTATGTGAATTCGAACAGCCATATTCGGGTGGAATATAGGGACAACCTAAATTCTAACATCAACACTAGTAATGACAATCTTGTGTAGTGAACCTCAAATATTTTTTATCTACCTGAGCAATTGGCACATGAAGGTATGCATTTTCCAGATTTTTTGAGATCATCCAACTGCCTGGATGTATGACCGACAAAATTGTTTGTAGTGATTCCATCCGAAATGACTTCACTTCCAGATATGTATTCAGGCTTCTCAAATCCAATACTTGACAAAAATCTTCTGAGGCTTTCTGTACCAGGAATAGCCTGGAATAGAATTCTTTGCAATGTTCTTATAGTGCAGGGGTGCCCAATAGGTGGATCGCGATCTACCAGTAGATCGCAAAGGCCTTTCAAAATAAACCCTACTGCGCACAGAAGTTATTAAGTCCAAGTTTTTATTGTTGGTAGATCATTTTGACTTGGTCATTTTAAAATTAGCTTGCAAACCAAAAAAGTGGGTGCACCCCTCTTGTAGTGAAACAGGTACTACTGCTTGAAACATTGCTAATTCCTGAACATACGAAATTATGGTTTTCTTTTTCGATAAATCTTTTGGAAGAAATGTTCTTCTAAAACCACATTGTGGGGGTCCGTAAGCAAATTCGATCTGGTATCCCCCAGATACTACTGATATTACCCAGGTGTCTGTGATTTTGTGATTCCATTCCCTTGAATTTTTAAAGGCGGGCACCAAACTCGCGTTCCTGGGTATAGCCATCTTCAGAAATGCTTGCTTGACGTCTTGGTTGGCTGCGCAACACCTGTTCTGGCTGGCCTCTGAAAGGAAGCCTTAGTTCCCTTCCATTGTGGCAGTGTGTATTGCCGGGACCTTGTTCCCCTGAATTCTCGCCAACTTTCTTCAATCTGACCAGATCCAGCGATGCTTCTGCCAGGAATTCTGCAGTTAGCCTCATCTTCTCTAAACAGATACTGGCTGAAGAATTTTCTGCTTCACTCTCTATGATGTCCCTAGACCTTTGCACCCAAGCCAATAAGGCTCTTGACACAGAAGTAAGTGCCACTAGCCAACCCTGCAGCTGCATTAATCCTCTTGAGATTCCCCTTCCATCTTTCTATCCAAAGGGTCTCTAAAGGTTACCGAATTTTCCATAGGGAGGACCACATCCCTGACGAATTGCTGTAATGGAGCGTCCACTGCTGGATTAACATCAAGGACCTCTGACTCCTCTAACAAATTGGATACAATTTAGTGAATCTATTCATAAAGGAACAATCAGGTTTTGCCCACTCTCCTTCAAAGAGCCGCTTTATCTCTTCTATAAATGGAAAGGTTATAACTAACCTCCTTCTTTAAAGACAAAAAATTTCTTCTCTTTGGGGGGGGGGGGGGGGTTTTTTCTTCCCACTGAAGAGCCTCTTTGATAGCATGTACAAAAAAAAAATCAAATGAAAAGGAATTTCCTTCTTCCAACTCAAAATCTGATATATTTCTGTGGCAAATCCCAATGTTTAACCACATCCTCATGTGCCATCGAACTTGTGCATGTGGTAAGGTTCTTTAAACCCTCCGCATTGGCCTGATCAATATACTCCTTTTTCCTTGACCTCGGTCTCTCTGTCCTGACATGCCTCTTTTTTTTTTTAATCGTTTTTCTTAGTTTTCAGAAACATTTTACAACATACAAACAAATACATACATAACAAACATAATTTAACAATATAGCAATCAGGATCCAACAAGTATCTTGAAAGTAGAACCAGCTGCATTTGAGTAACCCAAAATCTGTAATACAAATCACAATGCCCCTCAGGGCTAGCAATAAGTAAACATATCTGACAATAAAATAGCAATAGTAGGAGGGTTCTTCCGGCTCATGGATAAGTAAACCAGAGCCATTACGGTATCTGGACCCTTGTTTAACATCAACAGTAATCAACAAACATAAACAGAAATATAACAAACAACAAAGTAGCCCCAGAGTGGGGGCGTAGGGAAGACAGACAAAACGGGGTGGGGGGGACATTTAGGTGGTAACCCTCAACACCCTCATTTCTTTAGCGTATATGTGATTGAATTTCAGAAGATTCTTTAAACCAGTCCCATATGGACCATGTCAGTTTAAATTGTAACAAATATTTGTTATCTTCTGCCACCAGCATTTCCATATGACATGTTTTTTCTGAGACCCAATCTTTAATGGTAGGAACGGTGACTTCTTTCCAAGATCTCAAGATCAAAGCCCTAGTGGCTGTGAGAATATGGCGTAAGAGGCCTTTTTTTTAAATATGTTTGAGTGAGCCCGGGATCATTTAAATAAATGTCACTTTGGGATCATTCGGGGCCATGGACCCGGTACACACGTTGTTCAAATGAATTAATGACTCCCAGAATTTAAATATAGGTGGACATTCCCACCATATGTGAAGTAGTGTCCCTCTTTGTGTATGACATTGCCAGCATCTATCAGACTGCTGGGTGAAAATACGATATAGGTCTGCCAGGCAACAGTACCATCTAGATAGAACCTTTTAGTTAGTTTCTTTGGCTTTACACGTCAGTGCAAGTTTATGAGTAAGTATGAAGGACTTCTCCCAATCTTCGTCAGCTATTGACTCCTAAGTCTCTCTCCCAATACCACGTGTATACAGGGGGAGCAAAGGCAGGTTCCCGGGTTAGCAGGCCATACAATACTGAAATTACATGGGTAGGGTGTGTGGTGGAACTAAGTATCTTCTCAAATTCTGTCAAGCCTCTAGGCACTCATACGCAAGGTCATATCAGTAAAGGAGGACACAAAGAGGTCAATTGTCTATAGGAGAACCACAAGAGCATCTTACAAGTATTGGGTATATCCGGATAAGCCAAGGGAGGAACCTATGCCATTAAGTAAAATATCCTCAAAATGTCCATCAAAGAGAACAGTCTACCCAGGGTAGGGACCTAAGATCAATTGGCGAAAGGGAGTTTTCTATCCTTACCCATTCTTTGGAGTCAGTATTATGAAACCAGTCCTCCACATGTACTAAAACCAATGCCCAATAATAAAACATAATATCAGGAACACCTACCCCCCCTCTAGCTTTAGGTTTGGCCAATGTACGAAATGCCAACCGGGGGCGCCTTGCATGCCACATAAAGTGTAGAAATAGACTATGCAATTTCTGTAGATAATGTGCTGGTACAGAGATTAGGACTGTTTGGATCAGGTACAATAACTTTGGTAGTACATCCAATTTAGGAGTGTTGATAAGTGGTTGGTTAGTGTCTAGTGTAACATCTCACATGACTCTTTAAGGCATGTTGCCCAAACCAGTTTAAAAGGCAGGGCTTTTGCGCACATGCATAGCAAGATCCATTGCCCTCATGCGACTTGCTTTCAGAATGGGAAGATTTTTCCCTACTTGCTTTATTTAGGGGGGAGCTCACCCCTGTCCCAAGTCTCCGTATAAAGGAATGTCTCACAGGGGTAGGAGAGGCCTCATGTCTTGTCTTTTTGAGGCGTTTCCTGCCAGAGCTTATATCTCTATAATGAAGTAGCATATAAAAATGTGAATATCGAGTTTAAGTTAACACCTATTGACCAAAAACTTTAAAAAGATTTTTTACCTTAACCAGAATCCTGCTTGAGAGGCTTGCAGAGAGCTATCTGGACCTAAACCCAAACTAGTTTAGACTAGTTATAAATTCTCATAGTTGAAACAAGCAAAAATATACCAAAACATAAAGAAATTTTTTTCAGGATAATAAAACAACTTAACAAGAAGAAAAAAATTCCTGACTTACTGAATCCATTGAATAGTCGCTAGGAAACGTCCCCGTTTAAATTTGGAGCCGCTGAAACTCACTTCCAATTCACTTCTTAAAATGCTTCATTATACTTAGTGTGCAGGCGCGGAGAAAATTAGTATGAGTATAATAAAGTTTGAAACACAAAATCATGTGATTTTTTTTCATAAATTTATATATATATTTTAAATGTATTAATTTATTATTTTAACATGATTTTGTGTTTCAAACTTTAATATACTCATACTATTATATTATATACTATATTATTATACTGTAAAATATATTAAACAACGTACCACTTTTAGACATTAAAATCTGGGCAGAAATGAACCACTCAGGACATTAAACCGTGAATAAATACATTAGTACTGTAGGTCCTCATTTCTTTATTTGAAATGAAAGAATGCTGTAATAGAAATGTACCAGAAGATGTCAGCATAACACTGGCAAACAATAGAATATAAAGTGATGAAGCTTTGTGCTTCTGAATGTCCAGTTTGTGTCTAAAGGGTTTTGTAGGTTTAGCTGTTGCTAGCTTCTTGTTCTCAGCTTCCTGTAGTCAAACTAATTTTTTCTTGTCATTGTTTTAAGCTGTGTAATCATTCAAGAGGTTTTGTATTTAAAAAAGCACTTATTGTTTTTAATTTTAAATGCAATATATCTGTCTTTATAGGTGTCAGTCAAAGTTAAAGTAGGGATGGAGAAATTAGTAGTGCTCACTTTGGGTTTTTGTTTTATGTAACAAGCCATGTACAAAACATGCAGAATTTCTATATTATTAACCTAATGTAATGTGATAATGCCCCATGCTCAGTCCTTCACCCTGTACTGACTGAACTGTTCAAGCCCTTCTTTTCCATGGGTATTTTGAAAATCCTCCCTGGACCTCTTCCATTACATTATCTACCCTGCAGTATCTTTTTTTCATTACTAAAAATACTGTATATCTCTGCCTGCAGATATGTAGCATGTTCCCTATATTAATGAGAGTTACTTGGTATCACACTGAAATTCTAGGGACATGCAGATATGACAAACAATTTCTATTGATGTGTAAATTTTACCAATAATAGGGAAAAAAATCAATGACATCATTATATTACTAACAACAGGTAGATATCAATGGCATGTTGATAATGGGTATCATTAAACAGATATGAGTGATATGCAAATAGGGCCAACAGCATGCAGATATTACCAATGGATAGCAGAATATGTAAAGAAACATATTGCACTATAGGCAGATCTAGTAATAGGTACCCCAGTGAAATGCAAATTCCAGTGAAAGGTGAAATAGGTTTTAGGTAAATTCTGGTGCAGGGCAGATTTTAGTGACAGAATATTGGAAGCTTTACAGACACTGAATTTTGTAGAGTGGAGAAACTGTCGTGTCTGTGATGTATACAACAGTCAATTTTAGAAAAAGTTATTAGGAAACTTCCTTACATTAACCCCCTGAGTGGTAATCTTGAGTGTGGCTCGGGGTAAAAAAAACATGCTGAAAGCGGTAGCCCTGAGCAACACTCAGGGTAGCTAAAAACGTAAAAAATAAACACCTGGTCCCATCAGTGTCCTCTGGTGTCCTGCCTGTCCGTGCCCATCCTCTTGCCGCATCCTCTTCCCCCAGCGAGTGCGCTGACGTTCCCTGCGAGCTCCTGGTGACGGTGGTACATGCGGGAATGTGGCATGAATTTCAAACTATTTCACAAAGACTCTATTGAATCCAATACAAAGTAATAATTTTATATATATTATATATATGCTTATTTAGAGCTATAGTACAGGTTTAAGTATTTTTCATTTATTTATGCACTCTTGTTTTAACTGATTTTTGTGTTTTTTTTATTTAAGTTTTATTAAGTTTTTATTTAAGTTCATTATTAAATGTATTACATTTAGAAAATATTGGACGGAGAGTTGAACGTAAGAATTACAGGCCTACAATATAAAATACATTTTTATGAAAAACAATGTATCGCTTTTATACATATAAATCTGGACAGAAATGAACCGCCAAGTAGGTTAAAAAGAGACATAGAACCACTGACAGGTTGTTAATATGTTGATATATTTTACTTTTAAAACCTTCTGACCAGATTTGAGTCAGTGCTTAGTCCAACCACTGATAAGGCCAATAACATTCTTATATTTTGCCCAGTTCAAACTTTCATGGGGCATTAGTATGGTAAAATATGTATTTTATATCCACTGGTTCTCTAGATTTTATCCATCAACATTGAAGGCTATTGTACTTAGGTTAGAAACAATCTCATAGTTGCCTTTTTTTTTTTATATGTGTGTCTGGTGCTGACAGGATTGTGGTTTAAAGTTTTTTCCTTTTAGAAAAGAAGGGCAGCCCAAAGCTGTAAAATAACCTGTTAACCCTTAATTATAGATCAAGTCCAGCTGAATGTTACTACCTAGCTTTATTATGACCAAAATAAAGGAAGGCCTACACCTCTCCTTTTTTTATATGTATTTTTTGTTGTCAGTAGCGGCATGATATTCTTGTTCTTATGGGGTTGTTCCTGAACTATAAGTTTTAATTGTTTTAACTCAACATTTTTAACATTGTGAAATCTTTTTTTTAAATGCGATTACTATGGCTGTAATAATTTAATGGATAACTATAATTCCAGGTTAGATAAATTGCACAAAAACCTTCATTCAGGTTCTTTTGCCACTTTCTTTGGGAGAATTATTAATATGAGAAAGCTATGTGTTGTCAGCACAAGCTTGTAGTTTTGCACAGATACATTTATTTTTAAAGCCCCATTTTGGAAAGCATTAAGCTTAGCATGGATAAGCAATTCACTTTCTCTCAACCCCTGGTTAATGGATTACCAGCCTGTATGCCCTGCAGCCAAGGGGATATCAAGTTTATGGACACTGGAGATTTGCAAACTATTATATAGTAAGAACAAAAGTAAATGACACCTTACATACTTACTCTTAGTTTTAAAAATGCTATTAATGCTTCTTTAATGTCAGATGAAATTTTAGATGCATTTAACATAATTACTTTGCATTTCAAATTTCATCTGACACTAATAAAAGCTAGTACAGAATACCCAATATCATTAATCATGAACATTTTAATAATAAAATAGTATGCCATTTTTATTAAAAACACGATGTGCCAATAGTTTTGTTCAAAGCAAAACTTCACTTTAAAAACCCATGTCACCTTTTCTAGATCCCTAACTCCCACAGTTACTTCCCATACTCTCCAATGAGCCCATAAATAATGTTTTATAAAACAGGGAATCTAACATTAGTCTTGGTGTTCGAATTCAGGTTGTCTTTATATTCAACTCCGAAAATGGCTGTTCGAATTCGGGTAGACCCGACCCGAAAAAACAAGATTCGATGGTAAAAATTCGGATAAAAATATGTGTTTAAAAGAACAAAAAATTTATGTTAAATTAATTTAGTGAGTGTTTGTGTTTATTCAACAACTTTTTTTACAGGTTATCCTACTGTGACATGATATCTCTTACTCCGTAACACACTTTCCAGCACAGAAATATTTATTATGATACATTTGTTACATTTTTCTTTTATCCACTGCATGAAAAATGTAACAAATGTATCAAATTACTGTGGTTGTTACAGAGTAAGAGATTCTTTTCAATGATTGAGTGTGCAAGGGTGCGCGACCCCCCGAGGCACTACAGGTTATTAACCTGTAGTGCCCCAGGGATGGTAGTTGAACTGCAGAGTATATCTGCAGTTCAGTTCCCACGATCATATGATCGTGGGAACTTTGCGGTCACTGCTGTGACTGCAGGCGGTCCCCAGGCACTAGAGGTTGAATGGGGAAAGTTTCCCCATTTATCACATCTAGTGCCCTGTGTTCTTGGATAGAGAAACTCTACCCAAGAACACATACTACTAGTACAGTGCAGCAACAGCAATCAGAATCACTGCTGCAGCCCTGTAGTATGTGTACCTGGATACAGTTTCTCTATCCAAGAACACAGACCTCCCTGTGTTCTTGGATAGAGAAACTCTATCCAAGAACACATACAAGAACACATACAACTAGTAAATCAGATTGCTTTTGCAGCCCTTAATAGTCCCTAAAAATAACCCAAATTCTCCCACGATTGACTTCAATGAAGTTCGAATTTGACATTCAATCACACATGGACGTGGAAGATTCCCACAAAGGAAATAAATGTCTGGGAATGTATGATTCCCCTTTTTGATAAATAGAGCGCAAAGTTAACATCAAAGGTCTTAACTGTCAGATTGTATTAGGTATGTATCTGGGTGGGTGGAATGGTAAAGTACTTGATAAAGCTAAAATCTAGGCAAAGAGATACATACAGCAAAGCCCCCCGGAGGTTTTTTTTACATACATTGTGTTAAAGCCTCCAAACTAGGTCGTAACTGGACAATTAAAGAGCAACAGTATACTAACCGATCCTTCTTGAGTTTCTTCCTCCTGTAACAAACTTTCCTGTAATTAACAGAGACCTAACTGGAGGAGAATTCTTTTTTCTAATCATATGAAGTTCTGAAATTCAAAACAAACAAAATATGTATGTGTATGCATGCTTTTGTGAAAACATTACTTTGTAACCGTGAAATGTGAACCTTTTCATATTTGGACACCTGGCTTAACCCCTAATTCATTAATAATACATGAATGTACCACATCCCAAAATAATTGGAGAGTTTAATAATAATCACTGGCTAAAATACAGGGATTATATGGATAGAGGGATTTTTAAGGTACTGCAAGGTAATGCAAGCAATTTCCTAAAAGCAATCAACTTAACTGATGAAAATATTTCATTAGGATATTAAACAGAAGATCCAATTTGTTTACATCAGATGTGGGGCGCAAGCGTCCTTTTCCTTAAAAGAGGTTAAACAACCTAGCGGGTCCCGCTGGACTCTGGACATGCAAGGAGGACATTTTATGATTGTATATCACAGCCTTCATTACAACATTGGATCCAATACTTGCAGTGCAGGGGATTCATCTATCTTTGAATAGTGTTAACTTTCTATACTTTTCAGTCACCACTGGAACATCTTTGAAATTTTTTCATAAATAATAGGAAGGAAATAAATACATTTCATAAATAATAGGAATAGGAAAAAATACAAATAAACATATACAGTAAACAACATTGTATCAAATATGTATTTCTTCTGCCCTTTCACCATTTTCCAATTTTCCAAACAAAAAAGTAAAATCAACAAAATTAACTAAAATTAACTTAATTAACTAATTAACTAAATGAAGTAATAGTATATAACCAATACCAAAACATAAAAAATGGGTAATGCCAGGTATCAGTTACTTAAATCAGTTGCTCCAGAAATACCAGGAGTAATTGGACGCCTCATTCCAATACATCTCCGCTAAACATCCACAGATTCCAAAAATAGGATATAAATATAGCCTCTACAAATAGTCATTCAGTCCTAAATCCCCAATACCTAACGAATTACATATAGTCAAATAGGTGTTAGGATGGGTGGAGGTTGCTGGTATCGTACCAAAACGTATGTCGAAAGAGCTCAATAATATCATTAAGTTGGGTGGATGATAAAGTGTGTCTTAAATATTTCATCCAAGGATGGGTATCACTATGCTGCGTAGTGTAATGCGCCTGGGCACACAAACCACAACCAACTCCAGATATCCTTCAATCAGGCTTTAATCAATGTCATAAAGCACAGCAAGGGTTAAGTCCAAATAAGCAAAGTACAAGAGGGTAAGGCAAAGACAGGTCAAGAACAATCTGAGGTCAGGGCTGGCAGCAGGCAGAATGGTCAGTAACAATCCGAGGTCAGGGCAGGCAGAGTTCAAGCAGAGTCAACTTCAGACCAGGTCACTATGGAGATGACAAAAGCAGATAAACTTAAACCAACGCAAGGATGCACCCAAGCACACTGTGTTAACAGAGGCTTATAGCGGGCAATGGTGTACAGGACAGGCTCTCCTTAAATGGCCAGAGTGACCAATGACCTTGTGCCACCTGGCGCCGTCTGATAGAAGACTAAGTGAATCCCCTGCGGCCAATCGGATTCGAACTAACTATGTCCCACCCCGGGGCGAGGCAGTCGAGTGCCACGCCCTCGAGGGGTACAAGAGGGACGCATAGTAGCACGCGCACCTCTTCCCACAGCACCCCTAGGACGTGCACTACTTTGCACATGCAAAGGAGTGCTGAGAGCAGGGGTTTCAGTAACCACATCCGAAGGGATGCAAGGGATGCAGCCTGGCTAAACAGTAGTTTGGCCAGGACGGATCCCTCCGCCTGCTGAGAGAGACAAGCTGCGAGCAGAGCAGCAGCCTCGGCCATGCTTCCTGCTACAGCGACGTCTCCCTCTGTGGCTGGGATCCCCAGGGACACCGCGGGCTCGCAGGACAGGTAAGTTCCTTACAAGTAGCTTCGGTTTTATTAATAATCATTATAGCTTGGATATATTGTAAAAATTGCGAGGTGGTGGTGGGAAGGGGTTCTATCTATTGTTTCAGCATACATTTCTTAGCTGCTAAAAGGAAAGATGCTCGAAAGCTGCTAAAAGTTTGATGTAAGCCCATTTCAGTACAAAGGATGTTAATATAGGGGTGAGAACAGAACTCTCTATTAAGCGAGGATAAAGCTTAGATAGGGAGTGCTTAGCAGAGGCTTCACGCAAAAGAAGTGTGACAACTGGTGGCAATGATAAATTAGAGCAAAAGGCAGTGGAGCCAAAGAAAGTGGTTTTAACCTGTAAACAATAAATAAAATGGTAAAATAAAAGGTGGTAGTGCGTACATGAGTCTAAGCGAGTCAAATGGAAGAAGCTTATGGGAATAGTCTAACATTTGTCCCAGACATCTAAGACCTCTATCATCCCAAATAACTTTTATTTTTCCCTCCAAGCAACCAAGGTGTCTCGCAACAAGAGATTACTTTTAAATTCTCGCGAAACAAATGAAAATGGAGTATTTAGGAGTCCTAAAAGGGAATAGGGCCACACTAATAAACACTCCATATTTATCATTGTATAATGGTTAGTATTATGCCACCAGTCCTTTATATGTCTAAATATACAGGCTAGGTTGTATTTTCCTAAATCAGGGAGACCCACACCTAAGTTTTGTTTAGGTAAAGATAATTTGATCCTAGAAATACGGGGGGGGGAGTTTACCTTGCCAAATTAATGAGGTGAAAGCCGAGTGAAGTTTCTGGACATCAGCATGACGTAACAGTGACGTATGACGTAAAAAAAGCAATGTCTGCAACGCTTATCATCTTGATAAGATGACAGCCACCCATCAATGATAAAGGTAGAGTTTTCCACCACTTTAGCTCTTCCAAGATTTTAGTTATGAGTGGGGTATAATTTAGATTGTACATATCTGGAGTAGAGCGTGATATTTTAATTCCCAAGTAAATGAGGTCGGGGAGAGGCCCAATAATTCACTTTTGGTGTAGTTAATTTTAAATCCTGGGAAGACACCAAAACATTTGATATGTTGAATGATTTTAGGTAGATCTCTAACTGGCACATTAAGAAATAGCATAATGTCATCTGCAAAGATGGCCAAACTAATTTGTTTACCCCTTATCTCCACTCCCTCATACATTTTTAGATCCCGAAAAGATCTTGCTGGAGGTTTAATGGCCAGATTGAAAAGGAGAGGAGACAACGGGCAACCCTGTCTTGTCCCCCTGCCCAGCGAAAAGACTGCTGAAGATACTCCTGCTACATGTACCTGGGCTCTTGGACTTGAATACATAGATTTAAAGGAATTTGAAATATGGCCTTTGAATCCAAATTTCTCCAAAACCATGTGCAAACAGGGCCATTCCACATTGTCAAAAGCTTTCTCAGCATCAAAGCCCAATAGGGCTGACGATACCAGAAGATCTATCCAACCTAGCCTGTTTCAGAACCATAAGCACCTTTCAAATATTATATGTGGTGGATTTCCCTGGAATAAATCCCGTGCAGGACTGACCAATCGGGGGAGGATGCCCGCCAAGCAGTCCGCTAAGATCCTGGAGAATAGTTTACCATTGTTGTTCAACAAAGAAATAGGACGATAGGAGCCAGGATCCAACGGATCCTTATACTGTTTCAGAAGAACTTTAATGAACGCTAGCCGTCCAGAGTCTAGATAGGAGGCGTGAGAGTACATGGAGTTATACAGTGATAACAATGATGGCGTAACCTCATTCATTAAAAAAGTTGTAAAACTCAGACAGAAATCCAACTGGACCAGGTGTCTTATAGTTACCTGAATTCTTAATAGCCCTGAGCACTTCTTCTTCTGTTATAGACCAATTCAAATAGTTCAGTTCCTCCTTACCTCAGTAAGACGCAAAAATATTAGCTATATCCTTGGGAGATTTTTGAACAACCCGGTGCCTGTCCCTTATAGCTGTAATTTTTTTTTTTTGGGGGGGGGGGGGGCTCTAAAGCCTTTTGCAAGATTGGCCAGTAATTTCCCAAATTTTTTTGCCATATCGAAAAATCTCCACCACCACCAATGACTACTTTGGCTGTTTCCCAATACAGGTGAGGATTGTTTTTATGTATCGCATTGTGGTAGTCAAAAGCATGCCACCTGTACTATAACTGGTGTTGAAATTTTTCATCTTTAGCCAAATGGGCAGGAAATCGCCATATAAACCCGGTTTTACAAAGAAATCCATTTGACGGAGTCACAGAGACTGGGACATGATCCGAGATCACAAGGGGATTGATAATAGGAGAATGAATCTTAAACAGTAAGTCATCAGAAAGCAAAATAGAATCCAATCTAGACATGCTTGAGTGAACCTGTGATATATGCGTAAAGTCCTTTTCCAAGGGGTGGAGATGCCTCCAGGAATCAGTCAGACCAGTCCCTGTACTAAAAGAAAGAAACACTATATCATTGGCGGATGTATGGCCCTGCTTGGGTGGTGGTGGGATCCTATCCTCCAAAGAACTGGGTACGGCATTAAAGTAACCAGCCACAATAAAGGCACTTTGGGAAGGGATTGCACTGTAGTAAGCAGAATATTATAGAACCACTGATTGTCCGAGTTAAGACCATAGACCGCTAAGAAAGTTAGGTGGGTTGGCGTGGGTTTGGAATTGGACCGTCATGGATGCCCATCTTCCTTCAGAAACATCACAGGATTTTGAAATTGTGTAGTGTTGAAGCTTCTTGTGTAAAAGAATGAGCACTCCAGCTTTGCTGTCTGTGGCTGAAGCCCCCCACACCTCTCCCACCCAATCTTTAGCCATCAAATCAAAGTGGGAAGCTGAGAGGTGGGTCTCCTGAAGAATAGCTACATCCGTTTGCAATTTTTTTAAATGGAGTAGAATAGTAATGCACTTGTTGGGGGATCTCAATCCATTAACGTTCCAGGATACAATTTTCATTATGGGGGTTTATGGGGGAAAAGAACTAAAAATTACTAGAATTAAATGTAGGAGCAGTCCCGTGTCGTCGTCCCAACTGAGCAGCGGCACAGGGGTAGAGGATTCTTTCCATACCTGAAGAGATCTGTAGATGCAGAATCAGGACATGTACAGCAGCAAAGCGTCTGTGGACATTAATATAGTAGAACAAGCAACTAACAACATGGTTGTCCCATAACATAATACTATTAAGCGATTTCCTTTTTTCCCAATGTTGGGTACAATAAAAGCATAAACGGCAAAAACAAAATCAGGCACAGATGAATTTTCAATCTTCCATTTTTGCCATCACCATGCACTGCATTGAAGAGGAGAAAATCACATATATGCAGTGTGAGCAAAGAAGAAAAACAAAAGAGACCACCAGCTCCATCTAGTGGACAACAGATACTGAACTAATGAAACAGGGGCTCCTTGTTAATGACATATGGAAAGTCCCAGCAGGTAAATGCAGCAAAAACAATATTAAAGACAAAGAAAAACAAATTAAGTAAATTAATTGACTCCCCTGCACTCTCAATTTGTCTTGGGACCACTGTCAGCAAGGGAGGGAGAAGAAATTCAACATTTCAGGGTTTCCCAAAAAACCTGGATATAAAAACATCAAGATATGAGGGTGCATTTTACAATGGCACACATTTTCTTATGAAAAATGTTTTTCTAAGATTGAGCAGTTAGGATCTTGGGGACCTGGGTCTTGAGGATTGGTCATATTGCTGCCTAGGTGGTGTAGCAACCGGGGTGGAGGAGGGTGAAGAGTAGGACAAAGCTTTCACCATCTCTCCAGCTGCCAGGGGATCTGTAAATATCTTGGCTTCCCGATCTGGAATAAAGATTTTAAGCGTAAATTTTTGTCAATGAGTTGTTTGCAGATCGGGGAAAAGGCCCAACGTTTTTTGGTAGTTTCAACTGAGTAATCAGAGAATAACATGACTCTGTGTTCCTCAATACTGAAGTAGTCAAATCCCCGATATGCCCTTAAGATTTGGAGCTCATCATTGAAATTATGATATTTGACTATGATTGGCCAAGGTAGTGCTTTATTCCGCTGGCTGAAGAGGGCCTAGTCTGTATGCCCTTTCTATTTTCATGGGTGTTTCAACCCCAGAGCTTTAGGAAGCGTGTTGGAGCAGGAAATTTTTTTGGAGCTCTGGGGCTTTATCTGACTCAGGAATCCCAATAATTCTCAGGTTACTACGGCGGTCCCTGTCCTCCAGATCTATCATCTTATCTTGCAACTGCTGGTATTGTTCGCCCAGTTGCTGTTGTTTAGCATGTCATCCTCCAGGTGACTGATATGCTGCTGCAAAGCTTGTATGTCTGCCCCATGATTCTGTACCAGCTTCTTTAATATTTAAAAGCAATGCTGTTTAAAGGTGCTGAGACACCTGAGAGGGGCAGAGATGAGCAGGGCTGTCAATCCTACCAGGACTGTGTAATTCAGCCTCGTGGTCTGATATGGCGTCGGCCATCTTGGCTTGTGCAGCCTTCCGCTGCAGAAGCAGGCTGCGTTTTGAGGACTGGGAGCCAGCAATAAAGCGATCCATCGGTGTCCCAGGAGCAGGAGAGTATGATGGCGGTGTGTGACACACCTCAGTATGAAGTCAGAGGAGTGGAAGAACTAGATGGAGCCGGAGCCACGTCTCACACTGCTCTTCACATCGGGCGCCAGAACCGGAAGTAGTCCCAATCTTAGCCTAGAGATTTGTGAGCCACCAACAATAATATTTTTAAAAAAAAATTTGTATCTAATTTGTGATTTTTTTTTATACATTTTCTTCTGTTGAAGTTGTGGTAAAATGTAAGTGTTTTGTGAAAATATGCACGTACATATAATCTCTCTTTTTAGATACTACTACTCTCTATACCTCAAATTACATGACGTAAATTACTCCTAATGAAGCTGACCAGTTCTGCAAAACATGTTGAGGATTTGTTAAGAGTTGTTTTAATTTGGATACTAAAGTTTGATGTACTATTTGTAGAGTAGTAGTGCTTTGTTTTTTAGTCAAAATGAAGTATTTGGTACATATCAATGTTTATATTTGTTACTGAAATGTTTTAGCATTTAAAATAACATGCTTTTAAGAGATTGTTTGCATCTTACAGTGCCCTAAAAGTTCCATTATCCATATAATTCCAGTACTTTAGCCAGTGATTATTTATAAACTCTCCTTATGTTTTTTACACTGTAAACCAAAATGGAAACATACATTGCTTTTATTATTAGGTGGATTTGAGGTTTTATTTTTAATGTTTGGAATGTGGTCAATAATTTAGGGGGATGTGGGGATGAACAAACATTAAATAAACACAAGCTCAACAATTCTATTTTGCATTAAAAAATATTGCATTTCAGTTACAGATGGGGAAAAGTAATAGCAAATATAGTTCTTGGGCTTTACATAATGACCTAAACAGTACCTTTAAGTAAGTCAATATATTTTTTTCATTTTTTTATTAGGATGACAAAATGAAATAAATACTTTAAAATATTTGGGGATACCGGAAGTTAGATGCAAAAATTTGCAGCAAATTTCCTAGAAAATCTATATAATAGTCAAAAAAAAAAAAAAACCCTTAAAAATGCTGTAGTACCAGCAGTTTTAATGTGCAGGCCATGTATTTTGGCAAAATACTTTTTAGGTTCACAAATATTAAAGACAAAGAAAAACAAATGAAGTAAATTAATTGACTCCCCTGCACTCTCAATTTGTCTTTGGACCACTGTCAGTGAGGGAGGGAGAAGAAATTCAACATTTCAGAGTTTTCCAAAAAACCTGGATATAAAAACATCAAGATATGAGGGTGCATTTTACAATGGCACACCTTTTCTTATGAAAATTGTTTTTCTAACTATGAGGGGACTTCCTCTTATTTTCTGTTGTCCATAGGAAATGAAAAGTTTTTTTCAAACAAGCAGCAGGAAATAAACTGAGAGAGGTTTTACTAGTGTAAATGGTAAAGTTGTTTACTTTGGTTTAGAAAAACACTAGATTATATGATCATATATAATAAGTAGAATGGTAAATATCACTAATAACGTATTTATATTGTTCTTTATTGAAAAATCCGCAAACAAAACCTATTCTATTACATATTCTTTCATTTAGTAAACAATAAGTTAAGAATTATTTGGAATGGCTAAGTGGTGTGACTTGGTAATTTTTCATAAGTGGTATTGAAATGTCATATAAAATGTCACCTGATGATGTAACCATCTTCTTACAATATAAATACCATCCGATTGAATTTTTGTTTATCACTTCTTGTGGCAACTTCTCAAGTATTCCTCAAGAACCCTCAAAGCCTATCATCATGAAAATATCATTCGTCTTTCTTTTGGTTGCTCTAAGCTGTTGCTTTGGTAAGTCAAACTCAGTCTAAAATATTTTTCATAGATCTGATTGCATTTGTTATGGCTGGCCTAGTCCTAAACAGCTTGTATCAACAATGATTTTGAAGGAAAATTATTGCAAATAACAATATTTTCATTGAACTGGACACTTCGCCAAAACTGCCATTTACTGCTACATATGTTAGATTCTATGAACCCCATTCTGAAGTATAGGGAGCCTACAGGTGATGCTGGTAGCAGTGCTGTTCTGCATTGTATCCTCTTGCTCAGTACTAGTTAGGAGTGGTTTAGAACATAAGAAACAGACAACACAGAATGTTAAAATCTAAACTTGCCTTTTAATAAGCATCGCATAATTACACTTTGATATAGCATTATATTATAGCATTATCAAACAGTTAAAAACAATGGTGAACAAAGTCACTAAAGGATTATATACTATGAGTAGCATTTGCAGTGCCCTGAACACTGTCACCATATTACAGAAATTATGTCAAGAGGAAAGGGGGAACATTCTGCATTTCTCAGTGCCCCTTAACTAGACAGTGTAGAAAATCCTCACTAACCTACATTATTTGGAAATTACAACTAAGAGCTGAGCCATCCTGATCCACCAGATCCAAATTTTGTATATTCGCTCCCAAGTTTTAAAAGGCCTTTCTTTTTTTTACAACTGATCAGTCTACACAAAAGGTATTTCCACCCCAAGTGCCAGATAAAATTACATAACAACATATTCATTAAGTCTATTTATTAAAAAAAAAAAACTAACAGACATGATATAGAATGTGATTAAACATACATTAATGGTAAATGGGAATTACATTTCACATTTAAATAAATGCTAAATGCTTTAAAAATATGAATGTTTTGCAGATCTATTTAAAAATATTGATTGATTGGAGGGGCAATAAAAGTTTATAGGATATCTCAAATCAAATAATACCTGGACCAAGATGCCTTGTAAAAGCTAATCCAATCATCAGGAAATTAGAGCTTTGCTGTTGGCCAAATTCCAGCTCATACTTATTGGGGATGCATCAGAGCACCACAGAAAGTCCACTACTTTCAGAATACAAAATGCAAATGTTTTTCTTATCAGAATACCGCTGAGGGACTGCTGAGTATTTTAGCCAAAGCTGCTTTATACTTAAAAAAAATGTTACAGGCATGCATATTCTTTGAATGCATCCTAATTAATAATCATCATCAACTGTATTATCTTCTTTCTGTGTTGCAGAAAATCCTGCTGCCTTTTTAAAAAATGGAAAACAAACTCGTCCTGCACGCCCCGATCCTGATATCATTTCAGCTGACTGCCTAACTAAAGTACTGAAGGTACTGTATATCAGACTAAATATCCAATAATAATGGTGACTTGATTAAGCATTTAAAGGCCATTTCTTTGCTTCTTACATGGTCCAGGGTTGGTTAATAATAAAATTAGGTTCTGCCTTATTGGTTTAAAATCCCCCCAAAATTAGATATAATCCCAGTTGCCTAAAGTCAACTTTAATTATGCCACTTCTTGAAGGTCAAACTTCAAGCATCTTTAAACAGTTCCTCACGGGGGTTTCAAAACACAAAGAAATTAGCATTGTCTGTGATACTCACTTCTTCATCTAGTGGCAGAAAAAATACAGCAGGGAAAGTTTCTAGGTTGACACTGAACATTGCAACAAAATTAAAACTTAGTGCAACATTAGCTAATTGTACAATGATACATGAGTTCTATTGACAAGGTTCATCTACTACACAAACCACAGGCAATCCCGGGGTTACATGCAAGATTAGGACTGTCGGTTTGTTCTTAAATTGAATTTGCATGTAAGTCAAAACAGGTACATTATTTTAATAAATGCAATTTGAACAGATGTTTGTCTCAACATATTATTAGACAACATGGTGTCAGTTACTGTAAAAAAACCTCACTGTTAGTTATTCACGAAAAAATAAAAAAATAAAACTTTTTGGAGCCTAGACATTCGTTAACTTCTGGAGCAAGCTGTGCTTTGATATGTAAAAAGGAACAGCTGCAGAGTTTGTCTTGGTCATTAAATAGTTACTAGAGGTTACATATCAGCTCCATTCCTAAAATCACCTACAACCTAAGCTGTGTTTAGCAAAAGATTTCTTCTGCAAGTCATGCAAACCACCCCCCTCCCCCCATCAAGCCTTCCTCCTGCACACAGGAGGAAGCCTGTGCAGGGAAGCCCCTTTCGTATCCAGGAGGCGTTGTTAAGTCGGATGTTCCTAACTCGGGGACTACTTGTTCTTGTTTTCACTTACATGAACATTCAGACCTGTAACATAACTTTGCAATTTTACCAAATACACCAAAAATAATCATTTTGTACTTTTACAGTCCTCTCTTCCCAATGCTCTTGACAGACTTCAGAAAATGTTGTGCTGTTTTTCAAAAGCAAAGGTAAAGTCTGCATGTTGTTTTAATTTTCACCTCTTAGTATTTACTGATCATTGAGAGTTTGGGATTAGATATTTTGAAGATGTGTAAATGTATTTTAAATGCAACTTATATAAATGCCTGAACTTGAAGTTGTAGATGCTTTGGAATCTTGGAAAAGCAGTGCTGGAGGACAAGGTGCCCTATATTCACATGTGCTGCTATGGACTATACTGCCATAGGGAGAGAGAACGAAAACCCTTTTGTGTTATATGTTGTTTTTTTTTTTTTTTTTAATAGTCCTTTCACACTTCCCGGTGAATGATATAGCTTAAATGCATACCTGCAGTGAGTTTGTGCATTTAGAGTATTGTTACCAGTGGATCAGCTTTAACCTCTTAGAGGATAAAGGATAATTAAAAAACACACTTAGAACTTCTACGGCTGCTGCCACAAGTACCTACATTAATCTAAATATTACTTTCTTTATTCACATTTTAGTAATGCCAAGACAAGGAAAAAAAGCAGTGATGACCTACAGTTCCTCCTTTGTTGTTCAATTATATAAATATATTGGTTTATGTTTTAGCTGTTTGACTGAAGCTGGGGTAATGGGTAATTGCTCTCCAAAAACTAGGAGATAAAGTTTAAGATTGAATTAAATGTCTTAATAAACGGTGTGCTTCAATATTGGTTATGTAAGAATTGTCCTTACGTTACAGAAAGAAAATAATGCAGAATTGTATCGACAGTTCCTCACTGAACTTCACACTCTTCTGGTAAGATGCTTCTGTTATTTCCCCCTTTAAGAACGTTGTATGATGTATTTATTAACAGGTTCTATTAGTGCATACAATACATATGAATTTGTATATTCATAACATACTATTTGCAATTTTATATATAGACCTAACAAAACAATCACATTAATAGGTTGGGGATGGGGATTCTTATCAAAATTATAAATCAAAACAAATAAGCAAATTACATTTAAAACAAATTCCATTTGCCAGGAACAACAAATAAAATCTCAACTGTTCTTATAGATGATAAAATAACACCTAACAATTGTGTAATTAATAGATGTATCTATTTACAACAAGTACTCATTGGTATTCATTTTATTTCTCCCTGTTCAATTATTTAATTTAATATTTTATCATCTGTTTATAGAAAGATGCCGGTTGTGCTGGGGATGAACTTCTGAAACTAGAAGGATGCTTGGTAAAAAAAAAAATTGTTGTAGCTTATCATTACATTTCACAATACTTTAAACACAAAACACAAATTTACGAAGTGGATAAACCAACTTAATCCAAAAATGCACATTATGGTTATTGGTGTAAATGATAACATTAACTTTAATATTTAACTTTTTAAAAAACAAAATAAAAAAGCCCATGGTGTCACATTGCTTGGTTGTTGTTATACAGCTACACCTCTTGAGACAAATGGTTTCCATTGTAGTACAACAATGCATCACAGAAATCATGCATCTATTTTTCTTTGTACTTTGGATGTTTATGTTCACATCTGACTGATTCCCACTGGCTGAATTCACAAATGGCAGCAACTATACATGATATGGAGGATTATCATAGACTGCAAATACTGTACATATGCTAATGCTCATTTCTTTGTTAGGAAATGGTTGGTGACAAACTTGGAGATGCGAGTCATAAACTTGCTTTTCAAGTTCTTACTGCTGTGGTAAGTTATAAATATTCTGTATATTAATTATAATTATAAGTAGATCGGATAAAACTGTTCAGCAAAAGGTAGCTAAATTTATCCAGACTATTAACCTTTCAAAGCTAGCCTTTTTATTATTCCTTGCACAAATTTTGTGTTGAGCCAACAAGTTACAAGGCCTGTTTAGGTTCACTATAAATAGTACCTAAAACGTCGGCCCATGTTGATGATGTCACTCACACTAATGAGAGTAAATGTGGCAAGTCAGCCCCCCATTTGAAATTAACGGCATGTTACCTTAATCATTTACTGCAAGCTGGCAAAGTAATCTGTATTTGTGTTGTGATAAACTATTGTGTTTTACTTACAAAATCCCATTTTGATCATGAATCTTTAGGAGGACCTTGGACTAACTGAAAAACTCTTTGAAGCTGTATGCAAACTGGCAGTAAGATATATTTTATTATACAGTACCATAATTTATCATATATTTTCTAAAATCTGGGGTGTTACATATTGCTATGCTATGCTCCACACATCACAAACCATAATGGGCCTGATTTATTACATTTCTCCAAGACTGGGGAAGATAGCCTATCATAGGGGAACAGGGGTGATACAGTAAACCTATAACCTAAAAAAATTATTTTTAAGAAACCCATTCCAGGTTTTCTGGTTCACTCAGATTCTTTCACAATAGTTTATTTTCTCCACTATTGGAGAGCTTTATTAAATCAATGCCCAAAAAATATATATATATTTAATATAAATTTAAAAAAAATATTATTATTTATTATGTAACGTATGTAAATTTAGTTTAGTTACCATTGTTTATTTTAATCTATGGACATGAAGTCTAGATTTAATAATTTGTAGTCTGTATGTATTCATTGATTAATTTATTTTTGAAGATATTCTCACATTCAACACTGTAACACCATCTGTCTTTTACATATGATGTTGTGTTAACATCTCTATGCTGGTAATTCCAGGACAATTTACCACTTCAGTGATGTAAATCAAAAAAGTAAAACCTATACAGACTTCTTACACCAAGGATAGGATTGTGCAACTAGTACAGTTACACACCTTTTACATCACTCATCCTATTCTTGGAGAATTATCATACCCTTTTTTACATTCTGTTGTGGTTGAATTCAATTGCTGTCCTGCCTGTGTGGATGTAAATACAGGAGTATTCTCCTCAAATGCTTTAGAGCTAAACAAGTGACTTGGACAAATTGTCTTTAATTTCCAAGATGAATAATAACCAATACTAGATAAACCATGGCCTGGTGAACGAAAACCTTTAATTTTAAATATTTCATTTCAACACAATAAGGTGTTAAAAAAAGCAGCTTTACCATTTTACCCATAATCACTTCTCTTTATTACCCACACTGGTTGGTTGTTTTAAGTGATGAATGGTTTGCAATGTAAACAAAAATTCTTTAGGGCTCTATTTATAAAATAGGGAATCTAACCTTCCATCAAATCTGTGAGAATCAACTACTGCCAATAAAACACAAGGACCTGGAGGATTCCCACAAGGGAATGTTTGAGGGAATATCTTATTGCTTGTTTTGTGACTTGTGTGGCTAAGCATGTAAGTACTGTTTTTCATTTGTAAATATTTTTTTTCTAGGGTGATGTTATCATTACACTCAGAGATGCGCTTGTAAGCATATTGTTTTTTTTATTATATTAAAGTAATTATTTAATATAATTTTTACATATTTGTACTTACCAAATTGCCACACATTTTAATTGTAACAATCACATGCTAGGCACATGTAACCTTATGTACATTTTACTAATCTCAATGTGGAGTTTTTATAAATCATATGTCTAGATATACATGGGCCCTTATCTTCACCCCTTTTATTACAATTAGAAAAGCCTCAGACCCTACTTACTATCGAAGTGCTAGCAGTTAACAACAGAATTAAGGGCGGGGGCAATGCATTGTCTCAAGAGGAGGGGCATTGACCTACCCTCAGTAGAAGTTGAGGGTTTGGCCTGGTTTCTGATCCAATGATCTACAAGTACAATGTTCAATTTAGTTTAACTTTGATGTGTGCTAATGCAAAAAGTACAGTGTTGCCTTGACACCTGGCTACACAGGTACTATTACTATATAACTATGTATTAAAGGTAGCAGCATCATTTTGCTTTCCTTTGCAATAAGCTTGTGAAGTACAATTAGGTATCCTGACTCCGACACATTGATGCTTTGTAACCTATAAGTAAGTCAGCCTAATATTGTTTACTCTTTTTACAATTCTAACAAATGTTTTAGTTATATTTATTATCAATGTTTACATGACACTTTATAAGGTTTAAAATCCATTTTAACTAAACACAACTGTCCCCTCATTAGAAAGGGCTGAATCTGAATGGCCTCACTGGCTTAACAAGCCAACTTGGTGTTGGGGGTAAAGATGGAAAACTTCTTGGAATTCTTTGAGGATACACGTTAACTTTGTAAGTTACATTTTTTCAATCTCACACATTGTCTAATAAATTATTTTAGATTAACACTTAAAGAACTTTGCAACTAAACTGATACCAATTTTCTGAAAAAATATTTAATAAACAACTTAAATAGCAACCAGATTATTCCTCTATTGATCAATACCTTTTTCTATTATAATTGTTCTGTGATTACTTGTTTTGCTAGCATTAATAAATGTATATGGGCACTCTAAATTATTCAAGGGAAGCATTTGCTATACTAATGAATAGTAATAATTAACAGTAACTATAATAAACACATCGAGGAAATAATTAGCTTGTTATCCAAGTATGCAGTTACTTCTGTTACTGACACTTGTTTAAACTAGGAAAGCTACTTTAATGTGCAAACGCCTTCTACATTGTTGTGACCTGAATACAAAAAGACCTATACAGACCTGTTGTGTTAGCCTAACTATATCAACAGAGGAGCAAATAAAAATATTATTCTTTTTGTACCATATAATCCATTTTTCATGTACATGTAATTTTCTACATTTTCTTTCAGGAATGTCAACATACAGAGATTGTTGTCAAGAAAAAAATTATTAGCAAACATTCTTTTGGTGTATGGTGGGATCTTTATTTCATTCTGCAACTAATAACATTTGATTATGTAATTAGTTCACTATCCAATAAAATACATGTTCAATATAAATATTTTTTTTGTGTTCTTTTCTAGCAAATTTTATAATGTTTATAAGTGTGATATAACAAAGTATAGGAATTTATATTAGGGTGATACCTATATCAGGTATGAAGAAAGAAAAATAAAGACACATTAACTGGTGTCTGGGCTTTCTTTCGATTATTTTTGTGGGTGCTCTTGGAGCATGTACTGTGTAAATATTAATAACCGATTTTGAAACATAATTCAAAATTTAATGTAAGCATAAGAAATGAAAATTGTGGCTTGCCACATTATTCTTCTTGTGCATTGTTACCAAAAGCATGGTCTGGCATTGGGGTCCCATTGAGGTCTACAGTATACTGACATTCAGTGAAAAAACAGTAAATGTCAGATTCACAGATTTATTCTAAGTGATCTGCAGTGAGAAAAGAAGCTGCATTTTATCAGAGCTGTAAATTGTTCAATCCTTGTCCAGTCATTCTCAGAGATTAGTGAATTTTCATTAAACAAGCCCCCCTCCCCTCGCTACCTGATATGTTGGTGGAAAATTCATTTTCCAGTGGATTAAAGAGAGACAAATGTATCTTTAAGTTACTCTGAGTGCCAGACCAAAATGATCAGACTCCCAATTGTTGAAATAGTGAATTATCCCTCCCATTTCACCCACCAATAAAATATGCTTGTCAAAAACACCAACAAAATATAAAAATTTTTTTTTAAAACACACCTAAACTGCTACTAAGTATATGGCATAAAATTCTTGTGGATTAAAAGGGTGGTTAAACACTCCGCAGATAGCTACATTACTATCTATTGCCCAAACTTCCTCAATCAGTTCCACGGTGATGTAGCCCGCTAAGAGAGGATAAAAAGAGAACTGATCTCATATGCGTGAGGTTGGCATCTTTCCCCCTTAGTGGAAAAAGAAGCAGTGAGACCCCCCTGGGATGCATGACGTAGGTATCCTGGGAGGCTTTGCTTTCCCATTAAGTCTTGATAGACGCTGAAAGGGGCAGTGCTGCACCCACTATTTTTTAAAAATCAATTACACTTTTACTTTACATATAGGGTTGTCTACCATTTTATGTAAAGTAAAAATGTTGCGTTTGGGCCTGCTTTAACTGAGGAATGAGAGGTATGGGACCCAGGAATCCCTGGAACTAGAATCCAGGATCCCTCCAGCTGGGGAAGAAGAAGAAATTCAAAGAGGCCTATTCAAGCATTTAATTACCTCATTGTGACCTTGATATGACAACTCGCCCATCAGTGACCCCATGTACGTCACAGGAAGAGACCTAGGCTGGATATCTTAGAAGGAGGAGCCTTTGTCAGCATAGGCAAAGAAGAGGTGGAAGCACCAGGGAACTAAAATACTGACACACTGATTCATTGTTGTATACCGTACATTGTTGTATACTGTACATTGATGTGTGCCTCTGGGGGTTCTGGGTGTAACCCAGTGGGCTGGAGAAACCCATCACAGTGGAACCTGACACTAACGGGTTTGCTAGACTTTTATTTGATGTTTCACATCAGCATACAGGCACACAAAACAACATAATAGCCCTAAAGCAAAATAAACATAAAAATTAAAAAAATGAAAGCAGTCACTTTTATTCAGAAGGGACATGCTGTGGATGTGTTACAAACTGTACGAGCTGTGAGGCAGGTGATCACTAATCACATAAACTGATGTTCACTGATAGGTGCAGTGAAAGTTTATTTTGGGATTGGTGCAATAATATACATGTAAACATATCTAAACCCAGAAACAACAAACACAACCAAAACAACTAACAAATTAATTTGAAAACAAAGGTACAAACAATCTCAGGTCAGGTTAATACAAAGTCAGGATCAACAGGTCTTAGAACATGAACAGGACCAGAAAAAGGATCAGGATTATGATCAGGGCCAGAGCACACAGCAGAGAGCACAATAAAAAACACTGAGAACCTGGCAAGAACTCAAGGAAGGGCAGGCTCCTAAATAGGGAGCTCCAAACTGTGTGTGTAAGGAG
>NC_092859.1:72127557-72133300 GCF_032062135.1 Pyxicephalus adspersus
ATATCTAGGTGAGAAATTCTCCAAACCTAAAGGGGACACCTTTTTCTCTCCTGTTGCTTACTTGGAATGGAAAGTAAAAGGAAGTCTCTTCACTGGTGCATACAGCAGAAAATAATCCAAGATTAAAACTTGCCCACTGTTTCAAAATACCAAACGAATAGATGTAATTTAGTTATTTACTTTGGGTTAGAAAACATTACATTATGGTAAACATATGGTAAACATCACAAATAACATATTGATATTGTTTTTTTATAGGAAAATCAACAAACATCTATTAGAAGATCCACAAACAAAACTGATCCCATAGCATTTGTGTTAGGAGGCTCTCTTTGGCCCCACAATCCCAGGCGGTGCCTCACTGCAGGAGTGCAGGCGTGGCCTAATCCCTCCTGCAGCTGTGCTAGTAGTAGCACAGGAATTTGAGGATTAGTGCTCTGAGGATTGCAGCATCCTTCTCTTTAGCTGTGGTTTTCCTCTTGGCATCCTCTGCAGTGAGGCTGCATAGCTGGTTGGCAGAGTGTTTCCTGAAGCAATCCCATGCTGTCGTTGACTGCTGGGGCTTTATAGCCTCTCTGCTTCCAGTCTTCAGTGCCTATTATAGCGTTTAGCTGGGCTTATCTGTGCTAGTGGATCAGGGGTTTAGCCTGTCTCGGCCTTGGGGGGGTACATCAAGCCCCCATGTGGCTATTGGGACAGGCTATTTGAAAATTTATGAGGAGTGATTGCTACCAGGATTTATTTCTGTGTAGTTTATCTTTTTCAGCTCATTTTGCATCATGAAGGAGGACCTTGTGGTGAGAGGAGAAAGGAGAGGCCTTCTTATCTCATATGCAAGTGATAAGGATGGGACAGTTCACCAGTCCTTCAGAATTCTGGTGCCGAAGAATAAAAGAGGAGTGTTCCCCTTGCAAAAACTTGTGGAACAATACCTAATGGAAAAACTCAAAGTGAACAAAAAGGATATCCACTGTCTGCAAGAAAAAAGGTCAGGTCATTTTATTCTGTCACCTATTGGAATGGGTGCTTGCAATAATCTGCACAATAATCTGAAAAAACAGCTTGAAAATAAGGACTTTGATGGCTGGGAGTTTGTACTTTTGTACTCAAAAGAGGAAGTGTTATTAGCAACCCACTTTTATAATCCATTTGCAAAAAAAGTCTGACATCAGAACCTTCCTCCATAATTACTGTCCCTCTGTATCTGGGCCCAAGAATGGCATGGAATGGAAAAATTCAGTATAAAGTCAGGTTCATGTCTGACCCTGGGGGGATTGGAGGCTTGAAACACCCTCCCACCTCTTTTGCCCTGGGGCGGGATCGAGGTTCGCTGTAGAAATTGTGGGTTGTATTCACTTACAGAAAGGTTATGCATTTTCTCTTTGCAAAAGATGCAACAAAACTGGTCATGAAACTAAAAACTGTCCTGTGAAACCGGTGTGTAAACTGTGCAGAAGTTCTGCTCATCTGTTTAAAGGGTGTCCACATCAGAGTAAGAGGTCATGGGCAGATGTCGCTTTCACTGCACCAGCGGCCAAAGATCTGCGGTCAGGGGGTGTGGGTTCTATCACTGCTCATATGTATGAGGTAGCTGCACACCTTCAGAGCGACCCAGTGTCTGAAGCCCCAGCAGCACCATCTCAGTCAGAGCTGGTGTATGAGGAGGAGGAGCCTTACGAAGCAGTCCTGAAGTTGTTCTAGATGGGGAAGTCAGACCAGTGGAAGAGTCTGCAAGCACTGACCCCCCAACACCTCGACAAAGGAGGACCAGGCATGAGTCCCGGTCCAGTTCGGATGAGGAAGAAACCACAGTTAAGCACAGCTGCATGGTAAAGTCTGCTGCAGTTGGCGTATCAGCACAGAATGTGAACAGAAACCTTATTCAGGTTTCATTGAGGATTTGACCGTCAACAGGTTCCACTGTCTGCGTCAATTCCACCTTTGATCAGCTCAGACGAGGAACCCTTCAGTACAGCACCCAGTATCTGTATAGAGTCCTGAAAATGGGGGAGTTTAAAATTTGTTCCCTGAATGTCAGGGGTCTGAAAATCTCTGTACGGAGGGCAGCAATATTTAGCTATTTAAGTAGCATTAACTGAGAAATGTTTTGTCTTCAGGAGTGCAAAAAAGACCACCACCCAAATTATGAACACCTCAGACAATCCTGGACTCAAAGTCCTTCAGAATGGTCAGGGGACAATGGAAATTCAGCTACAGGTATTGGTATCCTTGAAAAGGGGAATGAAGTCACCTTTTCATTATTTATATATAAGATATAAAGATATAAGATAGTATCTGGGAGAGCTATGATGGCCACTGTGAAATTTAGGGGGAAGCTGATTTGAGAGAGCTGAATAGCTTAATAACATACAGTTCTTGGATCAATGTTCCTCCCCTGCAATTGTTTGTGGTGATTTTACCTGCATATTACCAGGTGAAAAGCGAGCCAGCTGTAGAACAAGGAGGCACGATAAAACATCTGAACAGGTCTGGAAAAAATTACATCCAAATGATCCTGGTTATACATGGTCCAGCAATATAAGTAAGTCTCATATTAACTTTTGTTTTGCCATTGCTCTATCACTCCAGGGAAAATCACTCTCTAAAACAACATTTTCCGAGATCATAAGTTATTGTACATTCACCTTAAATTATCAGTAACATCCAAGGGACCAGGAATCTGGAGGCTAAATACCACCCTTGATATATCCAACCATTACCAAGGAGGTGGTAGGTGCCTTGGAGCCTGAATTAGATCATGTTGACCAAGTCTTTTCTGAAGATCTGAGTGAAAAAGACCTATTAGTTACGATCAAGAGCTTTACCAAACATAAATGTCCAGGTTATGATGGTTTGCTGATTGAATTGTATCTGTCATTCTAGGATCTCCTGAAAAATGATTTGTGTCTGATTTTCCATGAAGTTTTGTCATCTAACAGGCCTCTGGACTCCTGGCCATGAGGCGTCATCACTCTGATCCCTAAAAAAGGTGACCTATCAGACCTGGAGAACTGGTGTCCCATCACCTTGCTTAACACAGATTATAAAATCTACTCCAAGATTCTGGTAAATAGAGTCAAAGATGTTGTTGATAAAGTTATCCAGGGTGATCAAGTCTGTGGGTCTAAATTTGGTCTAAATTTACTGATAGGTGTGCTATGGTACTCAAACGAGAGAAAGTAAAAATTGGCCTTTTTGTCCTTAGACTTCCAAAAAGCATTTGATAAGTTTCACATATCTATCTGTGGAAAGTGTTGAAAAAAATGTCTTTTCCTGTTACACTAATTAATCAAATGTCTTTACAGGTGCTTCTAGCAAAGTCTTAGTCAATGGCTTTTTATCGGATGATGTTCAACTCAAGTCCGGAGTTAAACAAGGATGTCCTCTCTCTCCTCTTCTATTTATCTGTGCCTTAAACCACTTTTGTCATCATTATGAAAGGACAAGGTAACTCATGGAGTCCCTATACCAGGGGGTGGTGGTCAGTCCGCCAAAATTTGCACATACATGGACGATGTTACTGTCCTCTGTACCACAGAGGCTGCTCTCAACAGGCCAGTTCTAAACACTGATTTTCTTATACAGGCTTGGTATTCAAGCGAAATATCAACAAGTGTAAAATGTTTTTATTTTCGCCAATGGCAACTTCAACATCTAAAAATTGCAACATCACGTCAAGCTATAAAAATTTTGGGAGTGTGTTTTGATCATCAAAACAACAAGCACCAAAGCTGGAGCATTGTCCAAGGAAAAATAAGCCAAAAAAATGAATTCTGGAAACTATGTAACTTAACATTAGAAGGTAAAGTGCTGGTTTATAAAATCAGTAGTTCAGCCTTGCCTATCCACCATCACTCTCCATAACTAAAAAAAATACCAGAAATATCAATTTCAAATTTGAATTTTTGTGCAATTATGCACAAAAGCAAGGCAAATGGGGGTAAAGACCTTCCTATTAAGATATTTTTGTGGTCCAGTTTTTTCTGCTCTGCTTCAAGTCCAACCCAAATGGTCATATTTTCCCACGTATGCAGCTGAACATGTGTTTAGGAGGAGAAAATGGTATCAAACTCCCCAAACAGTTTCAACACTCATCATTCCTCGAAAACTGTACCTGGACCAAAACACCCTATTGGATCCAAACAAAATTAGGAAATTCATCAAAACAGAGGAGGAAATTGCACTTTTACCCACTTTTACTACAGAAAGGTCGGCACAAGCCTGGAAAAATGTGGAGGAAAAATTTCAATCAAAAGAAATAAAAGATATTGCTTAGCAGGTGTCCATGAGTGCCTGCCCCTGCGTGCCTTTCAGCAAAGGAGGGGTTTGTGAGTTCACCTGTATGTCCCCAGTCTAGATGTATGGTTGACTCTTGTTCTGGAATTGCCCATATGCAAGGGCTGTGTGACGGTCAGCTGGGCCTTTGCTGAAATTTTTAACAGGTCTTCAAACACTTGACCACCAGGTTGTCATGTACGGTTCTCCTCTTTCATTCTCAGTAGAGAAGAAAAAGCTACTTTGGGTTTCTATAAATTGCCTGAAATTTGCTTTATGGAAAACAAGAAATATTTTATTGTACAAAGATAATTTCATAAATGAAAAGGAGTGTATTAAGTATGCCTTGGGAAAAATGTTTGATTTCCTTTTATTTGATTGCAAAAAAATGGGTAAACTAGAAGCCCAGAGAACCTAGGAAATGTATATGTGAAATAATCTTGTGTAATTTCTTTTTGGTGTTTTTGCTAAAATATAGGTTTTTTTTTAGGTTTTAGTTTTTTTGTGTGAAAAAAGGAAGGCAAAATGTACATACCTTATTGTGTTTGTGAAAATGGTTTTAGTTGTGGTTAGGTTATGTTCTGTATATGTTGGAAAATGCTCGTACTTATCTATTCAAAAGTTAATCTTGGTCCTTATAATATGTATCTTTACCAAGGAAAAGGAAAATTTGGACTTTATAGGTCAAATAAATAATTATAGGACATTTATAGGCCATAATTTCATAATGTTTCATTTCTCATTGCATACTGTTTACATTTTTATATCATGGTGAAGCTTTTAATCCCAATGGATATACTGCCAGTGGATTGACATAAGGTCGGTAAGTGACTCCATCAGTATATAATATAATCTTGTGTTGGGCCAAATGTGATATGTTTTAATGTAAAGTTCTATTGCCGAAAAATGTGCCTTTCCATCCTAATGATCTTAACAATATAAATAAATAAATTAACTATATTTGAATTGCAAAGGTAGCTAGATGGTAATTTCCTTAAAAAAAAAAAATATTGAAGATCTTCTCCCCCTGCTAATTAGTTGACTTCAATTCTTAGGGCCAGCTACACAGAATGTGTTTATTCACCTCATTTCAACTTGACCTTATTTGTGCATAGGCCCCTTTGCACCACAAATGAATATGCTACAAGTATGCTAAAAATGCTATGCTGCGTGTAAATTTTGTTTTAGAAAGAGAATAAAGTTACAACCCAAACTTTAAATTTTAATTATGGATAGGGAAGTTAAGGGCAAGTCAATATTGTATTACAGTCTGTGCTTGGGCTAGGCAGATTAACCCATTCCTATGGGTATTCCAAATCTTGGTACTCGACTAAAGTTCCTAAAGACAAAAAGTGATGGAACAGCCTTCATTTTACAATTGTCACTAGAACAAATTGTCAATTGTCACTTTCTGTCCGGAAGTAAACCTGCTTCCGGACAGAAAGTAAATGTAAAATCCACAAAAAAA
>NC_092859.1:72135177-72138707 GCF_032062135.1 Pyxicephalus adspersus
TTAAAATATATGGATCAAATGTTATTGTAAACAATGTGTTCACAGAAATGTCAAAAAACCTAGTGTATCAATTTACATATATTTAAATCAAAGGCAAATTTGTTACTGTCTATTAGGAAAAAGTAGGCTATCAAGTTGGTGAAGTGGCTGAGCAGCTTGTGACTGAAATTAGCGGTAAGCATGTAAGATGTGGACAGACATACTGTAGCATATAGAAAAAATGATTATAGAGAACTTGTGTGATGATATTGTGATTACTTATTATTCTTATGTTTTTTAGAATGAACTGCAAGTCCGTAGACTAGTGACCAACCTCCTTTGTGGAGTACTGGTAAGATAATTTGTTGAATACTGGGCACTGAGCAGAGCCTAAACAATGATCTTCTAAAAATATGTTTAAAGATTTGAATTGAGTCATATATTATGCAGAAGTAATTGGTTTTTAATTATTTTTATAGAAAGAACCTCTTGGAAATCTGTTGAATGCATTGGTAAGAATAACTGTTAATGCTTTGTATTATTCTATTGGAGAGAACCTAAAACATGAAAAAGCATTGAACAAAAAAGGCAAGGATAGAGGAAAAACTAGACACTAATATTTCCTGTTGGCTTCCTTCAGCTAATTTTCCCCATTACTGACTTACTTTTCCCTGTTTCCATCACGTTTGTGTGGGGGTCATCGATTTCCAGAGGTGTCTTGTGATGACTAGTGATATTTTATGTGGTGGGTAAGTATTCCAGAGGCAGAAAGACTGGTTCATGGAATAAATGAAGAGGGGGATTGTTAGATTGTATGTTTTTATATGTAGCATCTTTTCCAGCTTTGAGAATAGTTGGCAGCACATAAGTGGCACCGTTACTTCATACCTTGCCATAGTCCCTGCTTATAATGCATAAGCAAAGTCTGGGGTTCAGGTTTTCCAAAAATGATATTTCAATTTGGGGAAAACCATTTAATGATGTGGGCAATAGGGTGGTAAAGGCAAAGCTCAAGGTGCTCTGGTGGTCTTTCACTCCCTTTGCTAGGATAAAGGTTGGTCTTTTCAATGTGAGTAAAAATCTTCCATGATTTAAGTGAATTTAATTTTTTGTATAATGCTCAGGTTTATGACTAAAACTTTTTTTTTTTCCTTTTTTAGTAACTAGTCTTTTTAAGTTACTTCATGAAATGAAGGCTGAATCACAAATATCATCAACTATTGATTACTACAAGTATAATAAAATGATGTTCCTCACAGCTTGTTTCCTTAATTTCTGCTTTCACTGTGTGTTTGGTTTAGTTAGAATCTAACTAAGGTGTAGTAAGGTGAAACAAATATGTCATTGTGTATTAGATATCGCTTCAACCCAGTCTTCGTCATTAGGTCCTGTGTGTATTTAATTTCTAAAAAAAATTAGACTATGATCAAAAAGGACTACAGGAATTCCTAAAACATAACATTCTGTGCAACATGCAATAAATTCTGTTTTCCATTTACATAAACCAAGCTGCAACACAAACACAAATAAACTGCGTAAAGCAGGCCCTGACCAAATTATCTCTTGACCAAAAATATTTTACATGTAAACCCAAACTATTTTTAGATGATCTTGTCAAGTTTTACCATAAATTGCTTTTATAGAATATTCCTACTGATATAGCCTTGTTAAGGTTGACATTATATATCCCCATTTCTCCTTGGGCATCACAAAAAAATATGTACATATAAATGTACGATCTATAAAAAAATAGAAAGTCGATTCACTGAAAAATTACATTTCAGAGAAAGGTAAAATCTCTTCCTGACTTTTTATTTTCTGGAATATTTTAATGGTGAGAACTTTTAGTCATAGTTCTCAGGTTTGTGTATCTGTTACATTTTGGGTTTTCCTGCTCTTCATGATGGATAATTCATTATATAAAATCAAGATGAAATACAACAGGAACACCCTTCATAAATGCCATAACAGTTGTACAAATATATTAAATCTGGTGTGGTTTGATCTAAGCCTTCCTATTGAAGTCATATGTGATTTTGTCACATGATGAGTAGAGGTTAGGATTATCTAATGGTACTAAAAAAATGATCTTTTTAAATAATATTTGTTTAACAACCCGACAAGATAATTGCACTTGTGGTAAAGAAAAATATCTTCAGGCTGCAACTGTCAATACATCTAAAAAATTAGGTGGGTGGGAAAAATATTAAAACATATTGGCCCTGGAGAAGAATCAGACCTGGCTGTATGCACATTGTGGTTTTTGACTTAGGTAGTCATGTCCTGAAGATATATAGTATTAACAGACATAGACATTGCTGTAGACAGAAGAGACAGAAATAGAAATAATAATAGGATAACAATAATAAAATATTATGAAAATATCATGCAACTAAACCAGTGCAGCTTTGTCTGGTAAGTATTCTTTTATTCAGAATAGAATATTTACTTTTGATCATCATTATACAAAACTGCGCATATCCCTGGAATAAATCAAAAACCACATTCAATAGAAGCTTTAGCTCCAACAAGTTCTGACAAGAATTCTTCAGCATGAAAAAAATAAATGAAATATATTTAGAAATATAATGTCCTGAATGTATCATGCATACAAGATGATATAAGCATGGGCCATATGAATAGTGTACTATACAATGGACATTGTACTATAGTTTCAAGAAGACAAGAAAACTAAAGAAGAAGAAAAAACTAATTTCTAGTTCAGCTCCATTTGATTGCCACATTGAGCTCTATGGACTGTATTGTGCATATCAATGGGCTCAGCAGCTGGCTACAAACAATTTTGCAGAAAAGTAGTTAGTAGACACAGAGAATAGGAATGCCAAAACTAATTTATGGATCAGACTATGGCAGATCTTTTGTCATATTAGAGGAGTTGGCTGTCTCTGTCTCTGATATGAGAGGTGACGGCAGTGAGGAGGTAAGAGGGATTTTTGGCTGTCAGTTGTAGGAATCTGAAATATCTTTGTCTGTGTGCTTCTTAAAGTTCAAACGAGTGCCAAAATTCTGGTTTTGTTTCCGGCATTTATCAAAACAGCTAATCTGGCTGAATATTTTAAAATATACTCTCAAAACAAAATTGCAAATTCTTTGTATGCTTTGTCTACAAGCCGTTGAACAGTAGTGTGAGAGGGTATCCATAGCTAGCCTATATGCTTGTTTTGGGTATTGGTCTACATATATATCTGTTTATGTTTTACTAGCTTACAGGGAACTTTTTCCATAAGGATATTTAGTCTGGTGACAACTGGAAAGATTTAATTTATAGATCCAAACATCAAAATGAGAAGAAACGACAAACATATGGTCATAAAAACATTGAGGGTATAACATGCAAAGTACTATTGAACTTAGGTCTAGCAAGGTCAGCAAAATAAATCAAATTGAAATAAATGTAAAAAGAAGTCACACGAATGAGTTAACATACTGTCACAGATCCCTGCAGGTCTAGGGCATCTCTACCTTCTGCTGGCTCACCCACCTTGCACTTCTCTGCTGCCAGCACCAACTCTGCTTTAGGATCCAACTCT
>NC_092859.1:72139983-72145262 GCF_032062135.1 Pyxicephalus adspersus
AAATTTTGAGATTTCCTTTAACCATGCAAGATTTTTGCCCTTACCATCTTTACTTTCAGCTATTGGTGTAAGTGGAAGTAAATTTAAAAGTAAAACATTGTGAACAGGCAGGTACATTATTGCAGAAGATACAGGCAATGTCCCATTTTCAACATAATAAAGTTACCTGCCTGTTCTCAGTCTTTTATGAAATATATCCCAGTATACCCCAGACTGCTGGAAATGAAAGATCTACCATATGCATGTGTGGAAGTAGAGTCATTCTGACCTGGCCAAACAAGATGGTTGACAATCTAAAACCCAGAAGAGGACCAGGTAAGAATGGTAGCACCCACATTGGAGCAAGGGAGGATAGGGACATCGCTTGTCCCTTTTGAAATAATAGACCTACTTATAAAAAAAAAAATAAGATTTAGGTTTAGTTCTGCAAACAATTCATTGTACTAATTATGGGAGCATGTTAAAGACATATTGTTTTTTGAAAAATGCTATTGCTAAACTGTAATAGACAAAGTGTATTTGTCTGGCTGTGCTGTATCTATTCATTTTTGAGTTACAGATGGATAAAAGTAATGGCAGATATAGCTCTTGCCCTTTACATAATGACCTAAAACAGTACCTTGAAGTAATTCCATTCTCATGTTGGTGTTTTAAATATGTTTTTCATTTTTTATTAGGACAATAAAAATGAAATAAAATCTTTAAAACAGTTGAGGATATGGGACGTTAGATACAACAAGTTGCAGAAAATTTCCTAGGAAATCTGTAGAATAGTAAAAAAAAAACCCTAAAAATGCTGTAGTGCAAACTGCCTAGATACCTACCATGGTATGGTATGTACATTTTACCTAGGTAAATTATAACCAGCAGTTTTTTTTAAATGTGCTACCATGTTTATTGTCAAAATGCTTTTTAGGCTCACAAATATTCAAGAGAAAGAAAAACAAATATAGTAAATGTATTGACTCCCCTGCACTCTCCTAGTGACCACTGCCAGTGAGGAAGTGAAAATAAATTAAACATTTCAGTTTCACAAAAATTCTAGATATAAAAACAACACGATATGAGGGTGCATTTTACAATGGGACACCTTTTCTTAGGACAATTTTTTCTAACTATGAAAGGATTTCCCCTTATTTTCCATTGTCCTGGTAGAAAATGAAAATATTATTTTTCAAACAAGCAGCAGAAAATAAACTTTTTTTTACTAGTGAAGTTTCACTATTCCATGCTCCACAAGTGTAAATGGTTTAGCTGTTTACTTTGGTTTAGAAAAACACTAGATTATATGATCAAGTATATTAAATAGAATGGTAAATACCACTAATAACAATCATAATATGTATATTGTTCTTTATTGGAAAATCCGCAAACGAAACTGATTCCATTACATATTTTGTCATTTAGTAAACAATAAGTAAAGTGGTGTGACTTGGTTATTTTTCATAAGTGGTATTGAAATATCATGTAAAATGTCACCTGATGATGTACCCATCTTCTTAAAATATAAATACCATTCGATTGAACTTTTTGTTTATCACTTCTTGTGGCAAGAACCCTCAAAGCCGCTATCATTATGAAAATATAATTTGTCTTTCTTTTGGTTGCTCTAAGCTGTTGCTTTGGTAAGTCAAACGCAGTCTAAAATATTTTTAAGAGATCTGGTTGTATTTGTTATGGCTGAATTAGTCCTAAACAGCTTGTATCAACAATTTTGAAGGAAAAGTATTGCAAATAACATTATTTTCATTGAACTGGACATTACCAAAATAGTTATTTGCTGCTACATATGTTAGATTCTATGAACGTCATTCTGAGGTATAGGGAGCCTACAGACAATGCTGGTGGCGGTGCTCTTCTGCACTGTATCCACTAGTTGAGGGTGGCTCAGAACATAGGAAAAAGACAACACAGAATGGTAAAGTTATAACTTGTCTTTTAATAAAAAATGCCCTTGTAAGTTATTGCATGATTACACTTTGATATAGCATTACATTAAAGCATTATCAAACAGTTTAGCATTAGCATTATAGCATTATCAAACTGTTCAAAATAGTGGTGAATAAAGTGGGCCTTTTATTTGTGGGCCTCTTATTCAAATTTAATGATGGATCTTAAGTAGCATTTGCAGTGCCCTGAACATTGTCACCATATTACAGAATTGATGTCAAGCGGAAAGAGGAAACATTCTGCATTTCTCAGTGCCCCTTGACCAGACAGTGAAGAAAATCCTCACTAACCTACATCATTTGGAAATTACAAACTAAGAGCACAGCTGAGCCATCCTGATCCATCAGATCCAAATTATGTATATTCGCTCCCAAGTATTTGAAGGCCTTTTTTTAACAACTGATCAGTCTACACAAAAGGTATTTCCACACCAAGTGCCAGATAAAATTGAATAACAACATATTCATTAGGTCTAATTTTCTTTAAAAACTAACAGACATGATAAAACATATGATATGTGATTAAACATAAATTAATGATAAATGGGAATTATATTTCACATTTAAAAAAATGCTAAATGCTTTAAAAATATGAATGTTTTGCAGATCTATTTAAAAATATTGATTGATGGAAGGGGCAATAAAAATTTATAGGACATCTCAAATCAAATCATATCTGGACCAAGATGCTTTGTAAAAGCTAATCCAATCATCAGGAAATTAGAGCTTTGCTGATGGACAAATTAAGCTCAGACTTAGTGGGGATGCATGCAGAGTGGCACAAAAAGTCTGCTACTTTCAGAATGCAAAATGCAAATGTTCTTCTTATCAGAATAAAGAATGTTACAGCCATGCATATTCTTTGAATGCATCCAAATTAATAATTATCATAAACTTTATTATCTTCTTTTTGTAGTGCAGAAAATCCTGCTGCCTTTTTAAAAAATGGAAAGCAAACTCGTCCTGCACGCCCTGATCCTGATATCATTTTGGCTGACTACCTAACTAAAGTACTGAAGGTACTGTATATCAGACTAAGTATCCAAGAATAATAGTGACTTGATTAAACATTTAAAGACCCTTTATTTGCTTCTTACATGGTTCAGGATAGGTTAATAATAAAATTAGGTTCTGCCTCATTGGTTTAAAACCACAAAAAAATTAGGTATAACCCCAGTTGACTGAGTTCAACTTTAATTATGCAACTTCTTGAGGGTCAAGCTTCAAGCATCTTTAAATAGTTCCTCACCGGGGTTCCAAAACACAAAGAAATGAGCATTGTCTTTGATACTCGCTACTTCTTTATCTAGTGGCAAAAAAAATACAGTAGGGAAAGTTATATATGTATATTTTTTGTTTAGATGAAACCTCATAAAACTTGCAGTGCAGCATTAGCTTAGTGTACTGTGATACATGAGTTCTATTGACAAGGTACATCTATTACCCGGGTTACAAAGGAGACGTATGGGACTGTAGGTTTGTTCTTAAGTTGAATTTGCATGTAAGTCGGAATAGGTACATTATTTTAACAAATGCAATTAGGACAGATGCTCTCAACATACTAGAGAGCTGGGAAGACTTGTTCGTATTTAGGAGGCGTCCGTATGTCGAATGTCCTTAATTTGGGTACTACCTGTACTTGTTTTCATTTACATTAACATTTAGAACTGTAATATACCTTTGCAAGTTTACGAAATACACAAAAAAATAATCATTTTGTACTTTTACAGTCCTCTCTTCCCAATGCTCTTCAGAAAATGTTGTGCTGTTTTTCAAAAGCCAGGGTAAAGTCTGCATGTTGTTCTATTTTTCATCTCTTAGTATTTACTGTTTATTGAGAGTTTGGGATTAGATATTTTGAAGATGTGTGAATGTATTTTAAATGCAACTTACATAAATGCCTGAACTTGAAGTTGTAAATGCCTTGGGAATCTTGGAAAAGCAGTGCTGGAGGACAAGGTGCCCTACATTCACATGTGTTGACATGGACTATACTGCCATAGGGAGAGAGAACAAAAACCCTTTCATGACTCATGTTTTTTTTGTTTGTTTTAATAGTCCTGTCACATATTGGGTACAGGGAAATGATATAGCTAAATTGCATACCTGCAGTGAGTTTTCCAGATTGGCTTTGCTGTGCAGCAGGACTGTGCATTTAGAGTATTGTTAACAAAAGATCAGCTTTTTTTAAACATTCTTTATTTAAAATTTTAAATGGGGTACAACAAAAAAAACAGGGGGGGGGGATACAGGATATCACAGGATTGGAATTAAATCAAATATACAGGCACATGTTAACAGGATAACCATAAAAGTATTCTAACCCCATTAGTGCACACTTGATGCAACAATACCATATAAAAGGTTAAAAAAATGCAAACAATAATATAAAGAAAAGAACTGTAATCAAATAATTCAACCAAAGGGTAAGTGGAAAGGGATTGGGGCACAAGGGAAAAGGGACGGGGGGAGAGTGGGCAGAGGAGCGCGCTAAGTAGGGGGGGACGCTCCCAAAGGGAAAAATGTGAGCCTGGAAACCATATGTAGATTTCACTTAGAGGAAGCAAGATCTTGGTATTCGGTAGTAAGCATAAATTGTGACCAGTAGTACAAGGTGTCAGCCACCTTCCTGCCCGTACCCCTTACAGTGGAGGTAAGGTCTTCCATACGATGGATTTCATTGACTTTACTCAGCCATAATCCATTCGTTGGTGGAGCCGGTTTTGGACAGCAAGCAGCAATGCAGGAGGTGGCAGCCGCAATAAGGTGTCTGACAACCCAGCTTTTGTAAGCCTTCTGTGAAAATGAATTATGTTGAAGGAGGAAAAAAGGGATATCTTTGTCTGACATAAGAAGATCAGCTTTAACTGCAACCTTTAGAAGAAAAAAAACATACTTGGAATTTCAATGGCTTCTGCCACAAGTATCTGCTGTACATTTAAATAAATCTTACTTTATTCCCATTTTAGTAGCTCCCAGACAAGGAGAAAAAGCAGATTTGAGGGATGACCTTCTTTGTTGTTCAATTATTATTATATATATATATTGGTTTATGTTTTAGCTGTTTGTCTGAAACTAGGGTGATAGGTAATTGCTCTCTTAAAACTGGGAGATAAAGTTTAAGTTTGAATTAAATGTGCCTTAAACAAATGTTTGCTTCAATATTGGTTATATACGATTTGTCCTTATGTTACGGAAAGAAAATAATGCAGAATTGTATCGAGAGTTCCTCACTGAACTTCACACACTTCTGGTAAGATGCTTCGGTTATTTCCTCCTTTAAGAACTTTGTATAATGTATTTATTAACTGGTTCTATTAGTGCATACAA
>NC_092859.1:72145848-72146944 GCF_032062135.1 Pyxicephalus adspersus
AAGGTTTTCTTTGTAGTGAAACAATGCATCACAGAAATCATGCATCTATTTTTCTTTGTACTTTGGATGTTTATGGTCACATCTGACTGATTCCCACTGGCTGAATTCACAAATGGCAGCAACTATACATGATATGGAGGATTATCATACACTGCAAATACTGGTACATATGCTAATGCTCATTTCTTTGTTAGGAAATGGTTGGTGACAAACTTGGAGATGCGAGTCTTAAACTTGCTTTTCAAGTTCTTAATGCTGTGGTAAGTTACAAATATTCTGTACAATATAATACTAAGTAGATATGTGTAGACAGTTGATAAAACTGTTCAGCAGAATAAAGCCAAATTTCTCCAGACTATTAACCTTTCAGAGCAAGTATTTTTATTATTCCTTGCAAATTTTGAGTTGAGCCAACAAGTCACATGGCCTTTACGTTCATTTACTATAAATTGTACTTAAATTCTTGACCCATGCTGGTGATGCGTTAACTGCATGTTACCTCATGTTAACCAATCATTTACTGCAAGCTGGCAAAGTAATATGTATTTCTTTTGTGATAAACTATTGTATTTTACTTACAAAATGCCATTTGACCATGAATCCTTAGGAGGACCTTGGACTAACTCAAGTACTCTTTGAAGCTGTATGCAAACTGGCGGTAAGATACATTTTATTATACAGTTCCAATCATTTATCATTTATTTTCTAAAATCCAGGGTGTTACATATTGCTATGCTATGCTCCACACATCAAAAACCATAATGGGCCTTTCTAATATGACAAATATGGATAAAAAAAACCCATAAGCGGTTTAACCATTCAATACAAAATCTAAAAAAAAATGTTTGGCATTATATTCCGTATGTCAAATACAATTCATAATTCGGTTTACTATACATTTTGTTCTTACCAGAATCTTCATAACTCTTGCAACAATGTCTTGCTAGAATGAAATAAAATAATACAAACTTATAGGCTTTTTTTAATAAATATCATTCAATATTGAATTTCATATGTATGAGTGGGATACTAATAGTACAGGAGTTTAACACATACACCATACAAAACAAACCTGTTCATATACCTGCCAATCATA
>NC_092859.1:72147262-72148072 GCF_032062135.1 Pyxicephalus adspersus
GGAACAATATAAGAGCAACTTGATTTGCTAGACTCTCAGCATCTGCAGCATTGATTTTCTAAATAGGGTAAAAGAGTACTAAACATTTCTTGCAAATATTCCCTTAATTATTTTGATTTATTGGTTAAAATAAGAAGATGTCATGATTTAAGGCAAATGTCTGTTTAAAGTAAAAGAATAATGATTTTGGTTCAGCTTTATTTTAACCTATTTTAATTTGTTTTATTTGTTTTCAAACTGTTGCATTATATGCCATCCTATTGATTTAATGTACAATTTTTAGTCACAAAAAATATACTGTGTATTCAATATACTGTGTGAGAAATAATTTTCAAAGCACTATCGGTTAGTTAAAGATGTGGCTAAATTAATTCTTATACCAACTTTCTAACCAACTATTATTGTTTTAAAAATCTGGCCTAAGCCAAAAAGATTCTTTTCTGAATTTTTCGAGCTTGGATCAGAATTGGAACTTGGAATTTTTCAGTTCCATTTTTTTTCTAAAAAATTGCTTCACAATTCTCTCATTGGCCCTGATTTATTTAAGCTCTCCGAGGCTGGAGAGAATACACTTTTCTCAGTGAAACTGGGAGATCCAGCAAATTGAGTCCAGGAGTCAAAACTAATAGCAAATAGCAAATGACTATGAAGAAACCCATTCCAGGTTTGCTGGATCACCCACACACACACTGGAAACTTTCTTCCATTTTTATGGAATATACGGCAAACTAGGAATGTCTTTTTTATTTTTATTTTTTTTTAAACAAGGGGTTATAAGGATGATTAATTATTCAAAGAATGAGCAGAAGC
>NC_092859.1:72148291-72163224 GCF_032062135.1 Pyxicephalus adspersus
GTGCATATCTATGAGCGTATGCCCTTTCACGCATGCAAATTATATTCTTTTTTCAAGCTCTTCCTAAACTATCAATGCTAGTTGAAATCTAAATAGCAGCTGTTAAAACCTCCTTTGTGCTGACTAGTATTGTTTTTTCTTTCTAAAAGATAACTTTCAGCATTAAGACCTTTTGTATTTCAGACAGATCAAGAAGTTTGCTCTTGATCTTTTTAAGAGTAAATTTCTCAGATTATTAGAAGAATTCATTGATTACCATAATGAAGCTGATAATAGAAAATTGTGTGAATGTATAATCTAAACCGATAGATTAAGCCAGAGAATTTGATATTCCAAATTTAACCGCTGTGTACTTGCAGTTTAGCCTAATTTTTTTGTTAGAAAATAGTCAAAAATTGGATAGAAAATTGTATTTGTTTTAACAAAAACAGCCCTAAAAACTGATAGACTATATTAGTAATTAAATTATATTATTTCTATGTGGTTTCATAATGTGAATTAAACATATAAAAAAGATACCATGATGTGTTTCTTGTAGACAAATGTGTCATTATTATGTAATGGTGTCATGGTATCTTAATGATTACATGACTCCCCTCTGGCTTACTATACAAATACATTCAAATACTTCCTTAACATAGTTTGGCAGTCTTGTGTGTTAACTAATCCGTGTAAACACTTAAATTACATAGGAAAGACATCTATACTCAACACTTCGAAGCCCAAAAGATTGCTCAAAGAGCAGCCAACTTGTTTCTAGAAAGGAAGGAAGAAATAATTAGAGGGAAAAAAAACATGTGATGGTAGCATATTACAAAATATGTACAGTATATTAGCAACTGAAAACACTTAACCTTTTGATGCAGAATTGAACAATGTAATGATAACTGATAATAGGGAAATGACCACTACGGAATTCAACCATCTTGGATCAATTCCTAAACTGCAAGGGTCCAGTTAAAGATATCATATGTTAATTGCAACAGACATGCAGTCGTTGTGCAGATATTCTTGTGCCCCACATCCAGGACCCTGGATAGATATTTACCTTTCCCTTTGCATGTGCACAGAAATTAGGGAATTTTACACCTAATATTGTTCAAATGTGGCCCAAAAATATACCTTCTTGTTGTCATTTGTGTAGGAGCACCCAGAATTGAATATATAAAATGTATCTATAGCCCAAATTAACTGAGATTTGGATAAATCATTGCATAGTTATAGACTATCCAAAAGTGTCTTCTGTTTTTGTTATATTGTAGCATTTGAAGAATGCTAGCTGCATTTAATGATTGGCACATACAGATGACTTTAATATAGAGATTCTTCTTGTTTAACTATACTATGGTAGTATATTAAGGTAACATTTTAAAACTGGTATATTTTACTTAAAATTAATAACACACAATGTTTTTTTTCTCCACATTCACAAACAAAGTATGTGTAATTGCTTTCTAAGTTTCAAAAATAATTATTGTAATCTTACCAGAATGCTGTCCACTTGTTTCAGAAAAGTTACAAAGTTAGCAGTATTTTGGTCTTTCTAAAGCAAATAAAAAAAATGCAAAATTAATAAATGTGTTATTTTTTTTTCAAGTAAACTATTCTGTAGTTTTTTAAATAGAAAAATTATTAACTTGCTTATTTTGTGTTATGAAGCAAGAACTTAAGTATAGAATGTTAACTAAAAATCTCCTCATATTCAGGAAAGGAGTAATACGTTTTTAAAATAATTTTTTTAAATTACTATTACTGATAAACCAAAAGCAAAAACTGGTACTAATAATAAAAGCAGCTGAAATTACATGTGCCTTTTATCGCCTGAGCTTCTCTTTTGGTCCTTGTAATGCGCAATAAAATTGTAATGGGCAGCTTTTCTGACCAATAGGAGATTTTATAAGGGAATGGTATACAAAAAGGAGATGGGGTCAAGCTTGCCTTGTTCAGGAAAAGTTGAGATTTTCATATTTAAAGCATATTTACCTTTAATAGGTAATATAAAATCATTCTAAGTTATAATTATAACCTAAATTGTTATTATGGCTGCTCTATTACTATATACTATATTAGAAAGGTTTTAAAAAGTGTCTCACCTGGGCCACTTTGTAACTACATAGGGGAGTTCCCAGATTTTGAAGAAGAGCTGGAGCATCTTTCTGCAAAATAAAATAAACAGAATTCATTTAAAATTGATCAAATAAAATACATTTTTTATCATGTTTCCTTATTTGTTTAAGAAATACAAATACATTTTTCAAATTGTCTCTTTATATGCCTGCACATAATCATTTAGACCTTAAAGCAGAATTGCAAGGAATCATACTGACACTGTACATTTTGCTCCACATACTTTGTGCAATGAGAAGAATTAATAAAAAAAATGTCAACAAGCAGATGGAAAGCTATTTGACAGGAGATATTTCAGAGGCCATTAAAAAAGCTCTGCTGTCAGCATTTTTTTGGAAGCAGAGTTAAGGTCCATTTTACAGAATTGCTTATCGTATCTTCATTAAAGCACCTGCCTGGTAACATTTTTTTTTCTTAAGTTCATCTTTAATGAATACAGGATTTGCCATTTATGTTACTATAAATGTAACCTTTGCTTATATTCAGTGTAGCCATACACATTATTATATGTTTATAGGCCAAAAATCTTATAACTGTGTAACTATGCATTACATAATATATATACATGAATATACTTTACATAAATTTATATATATATAAGCATTTTTTTTGGTAGTGTAAAAGGAAAGAGAACATCTGCTCGGCTTTTGGTGTGCCTACTGAGGAGATTTATCCTTCTTTTTTAGGGTGACCACTAGAGATGAGCGAATCGAAGCTGACGAAGTGGAATTCGATCCGAATTTCAATAAAAAAAAAGGGTTCGCAATAAATCCGAATTTCCTCGCGATTTGTTGAAACGAATCGCATTTTTTTCTAAAATGGCCGCTACACATGTGAGGCCATGGGGCAAAGAACTCTGGGAAGGTGGGATGACCCATAATGCCATGCATGCAGCCAATCAGCAGCCAGCCAGCACTGTGATGTCACACCCCTTTAAATAGCCTCAACCATTTTGGATTAAGACATTTTACAGCATTCTGAGTGCAGGGAGAGACGCGTGCAGTCGCTAGAAAAGCAAATTACAAGTGCAGGGAAAGATTATTTGGGGATCCAAATAGCCATTATACAGCTCTCATTCCATCAACGCACGTGTATATTTACCTGTCCAGCACTTACTACACATCAGACATCCCTGTCAGCTCCAAACCAATCTTGCAGCAACCTTCTACTCACTTTTGAGCTCACTCACACCAACTGACATGAGCTCACTGACCCAGACCGACTTCCTGAGTCTCTCAGCAGAGCTCCTCACAGACCGACTGCCTCTGTCTCCAAACAGAGCTCTCTCACACAGTCCATCTGTCAACATATGCAGCGTCACCATAAAGTGGCCTGGGAGAACCGTGGCTCCGATGTGGTGGTCCAGCCTGCTGCAGCAACCTCTGCATCACCCAGTGGCACACACTGGCGTTCAGGCAGTCAAGGCTCCACCACCTCAGCTGAAGGGAGCTGTATGTCAGTTACACCTTCAGCTTGTCCAGATGCTCCTACTCCTTGTCAGTCATTTCGTCAGCAATCGATCACCGAAGCGATTGCCAAGAGACAACAGTATGCGTGCACTCATCCAAGGGCGCAGAAGCTGAATGTGCTCCTGTCCAAGTTGTTGGTGCTGCAGTCCCTCCCTTTCCAAGTGGTGAATTCTGCACCTTTCAGAGAACTGATGGCTTGTGCCGAGCTGAGGTGGAGAGTCACAAGCCGTCATTTCTTTGCAAAAAAGGCAGTACCAGCCCTGCACAAATATGTAGAAAAGAAGGTGGGCCAGTCATTGAGCCTGTCTGTGTCTAGCAAAGTGCACGGCAGCGCCGATGTGTGGAGCTGTAACTATGGTCAGGGACAATACATGTCCTTTACGGCCCACTGAGTGAATGTGATTCATGCACAGCCACAGCAGCAATTTGGCCAGGTGACACTGCTTCCGCCTCCACGTTCTCACGTCGCTGGTCCTGCGACAACATCCGTCTCTGCCTCCTCATCCTCCACCGTGTCCTTAGCCTCCACTGCAGGGACAATTCACAGTGCCCCTCCGCATACCACATGTGCAGGCCACGGCGGTGTCACGCTGTTCTGTACCTGGTTTGCCTGGGGGAGAGTCACACAGGGGAGGAACTGCTCAGTGTGATTAATCAAGAGATCGAATCATGGCTTTCTCCACGACAACTGAGAATCGGAACCATGGTGACCGACAACGGGAAGAACATTGTGTCTGCGCTGCATCAAGGATGTCTAAACCATGCACCCTGCATGGCACATGTGTTCAATTTGGTTGTCAAGCGGTTCCTGAAGTCTTCCATCCATCTGGAAGACATCATAAAAATGGCCAGAAAACTTTGCATGCACTTCAGCCACTCGTACACCACAAAAGAACACCCCCCTTGGGCTGCAGCGGCAGAACGACATCCCCCAACATAGGCTGATATGTGACGTTTCCACCCTTTGGAATTCCACCCTCCATATGTTGGACCGACTATACAAACAAAGAAAGGCCATCAACGAATTCTTGATGATCCAAGCGGATAGGAGTACTCCCATGTGTAACTTTGATGTCAGCCAGTGGCAGCTCATGCGTGACACCTGCTGTTTGCTCAGGCCCTTTGAGGAGGCCACGTTATTTGTCAGTTGCCCCCACTGTCACCGGCTGCCATCTCCACTCTATGTCACCTTGCCACTCTGTGGTATCCTCCTGATGCCTCCGCCTGCCCAGTACAAAACTCTAGATGCCAGATACTAATGCTGTCCATACTTTGTTCCAGAGCCCACCACCCCTTCCTCCTGCTGTTACTGCTGCCGCCTGCCCAGTACCTAGTACCCAGCTGTAGATGACAGATAACAAGGTTGATGACAGATAACATTTTAGAAAGTTACAGCTAGCAGATAGGAAAAGGCAGTGCCCTAGAAAGCAATGTCTCCACTAGCTACAGCTTGTTCACTGTACATATAGGTGATATCCTCAACTTCTAATGCCCTCCTTGCTCCGTATCAGGGCCCAGTGCCTCGTCCTCCCAGTACCCAGCTCTAGATGCCAGACTAGACTCCAGCTCAACAGGGTCTTCTTTCCCAGCTGATTCCTCCTAGCCCAATTCCTTTCATTTGGTTTCGCTACATAGCAGGTAGTGACAGATTGGAATCTTGTTCATCCATTCATGTCTCCAATAGCTACAGCTTCTACACTTTCGACATAGGTGATGCCTTAAATTGTAATACCCTCCTTGCTCTGTCCCAGGGCCCACCCCCTCTTCCTCCCAGTACCCAGCTCTAGATGCCAGACTAGACTCCAGCTCAACAGGGTCCTCTTTCCCCGCTGATTCCTCCAAGCCCAATCCCTTTTCATGTGGTTTCGCTACACAGTAGGTAGGGACAGATTGGAATCTGGCTCATCCATTCATGTCTCCAAGAGCTACAGCTTCTACACTGTCCACATAGGTGATGGCCTTTAATTGTAATGCCCTCCTTGCTCCGTCCCAGGGCCCACCGCCTCCTCCTCCCAGTATAGAAGGAAGTGAAGGTAAATCCCCCCAGCAGGGTATATATGCTATAAAATAAACTTTCAGAGATCCTAACTATCTCCCTTCATCTAGAACTACAAAAATAGGTTGGTTAAAAAGCCCACTTTAAGAGTATACATTTTTTTTTGAAATTGTATGTTTATTGAATGGTTTTATAAAGGGGTACAGAAGAGAAACGGAGTTACACAAGGGGAAGTCAGCAATTACCATCAATACATAACACATCTGAAATTTCAAAGGTAAATGCAATAACCATATCTCAGACAAAATATGTAATATTAATAGATTGAAAATAGAGAGGAGGTATTAACAATGAAGTAAATGTGACATTCACCGACACGGAGAGCATACAAGGAGATCAATTGGATAAATTAGTATAGTACCGGTCCCAGGCCTCCCAGATCACCTCGAATTTTTCCACTGTATTTCTAAGAAGTGCTGTAAGATACTCCATTAGGCGGATCTCCTGGATCCGGGCATGAAGATCACCCATAGAAGGAGGCATGGTCGTCTTCCATTTAGCAGGAATCAGTGTTCGAGCTGCAACGAGAACATGAGTTGCCAGTTTGCGAGACACATTTGGCAGGATTGAGATGAGGATTGAGGTGAGAGAGGGGGTCTAATGGGATCTGATCTTGAACTACCACAGATAATAAATCATTAACTCGAGCCCAATAAGGTTGAATAAGAGGACAAAACCAAAAGATATGTTCTATCGTACCTCTATGTTTTCCACACATCCAACACATGGGGTCCACATCTGGAAACAGGCGGTGAAGAACCGCCGGGGTGTGATACCACCGGAGGAGGATTTTATATTGGTTTTCTTTATATAAAGTACAAATCGAACTTTTGTGTGCAGCTTCCCAGATATCTTGCCACTCCTCTGGGGATAATGGTCGACCTAACACCTCCTCCCATTTGAGCATGTAACCAAATTTACTTGAGGACCCCTGTGTGGAGGAGTGAAGGATACGGTAGATAGCTGAGATCGTTCCTTTAGAAAGAGGGCTGTCCATACACAATCTTTCAAATACAGTACGAGACTGGAAAGTAGCTGTTGGTTGAATAGATAAAATATAATGTCCTATTTGAAGATATGCATAGAAAGAAGTGCGGGGGAGCTCCACTTTGTCCCTTAATTCAGTAAAAGAAAGCAACCTTCGTTCAATTGGGTGTAGAATGTGTCTGATTTGGAATAGGCCTCTATCCCTCCAGGGTCCCGACATTGAGCCTGACAGACTATCTGGGATCTGTGGGTTTAGGATTATAGAGGTCAGTCTCGAGGCCGGGGAAATCAAACCAAATTTGTCCTTGCAGGACCTCCAAATGTTTCTCGTAAACACCATCGGAGCTGTTAAATCTGAGTCCACTAACATTAAGGAGGAGCTCCACAGCATGACATTGGGGTGAACGGGAGCTATCCATCTCCCCTCCAACTCTACACTAATACTGGGAGGAAGAGGGGATGTCCACTGCAAGATATGCCGCAATTGGACCGCTAGATAGTACTTGTGGATGTCCGGAGCTCCCAGACCTCCCCCCTCCCTGGGCGCACAAACAATTTGTTTAGGTACCCTATGTCTTTTGTATGCCCAGATAAAGCGCAGAAAATCAGTTTGAATTTTTTTCAGTACATGGGACGGGATTCTGATCGGTAGTGTCTCAAATAAGTATAAAAATTTTGGGAGAAGCATTCTTTTTGGGGGATGCTATCCTACCCAGCAGCAAAAGAGGGTGTGCTTTCCATTTGGAAAGAAAATTGTTAACCTCCCTTAGTAATGGGGGGAAATTGTGTGAATACAGTTGAGGGTAAGTGGAGGTGATTTGGGTCCCCAGGTAACTGAGAGAGCCCTCTCGCCAGGTGAAGGAGAAAGAGTCCCGCAGGGCCTGTAGTTCTGTGGAGGCAATATGGAGAGGCAGAGCCTCAGATTTAGAAAAATTAATCTTAAATCCCAAGACTGCGCCGTAATCCTCCAGGACCTTCCACAAGTTGGGGAGAGAAACAGTCGGTTGGGAGAGAGTCAAAAGAATATCATCTGCGTATAAGGAGAGCTTATATGATTTCCCTTGTACGGGTACTCCGTGTATACTGGGATTGGACCGGATGTAGGCTGCCAATGGCTCTATGCACAGGGCAAAGAACAGGGGCGACAATGGACATCCCTGCCTCGTACCATTTTTAATAGAAAACATAGCAGACGAGGCATGGGGCATCTTGACCGAGGCTGAAGGGGCCGTATATAAAGATTTGATCGTCCTAACAAAGGGGCCTGTAAAGCCCATTTTATCCAAGGTAGCTAACATAAAAGGTCAACTGAGGCGGTCAAAGGCCTTCTCAGCATCCAGACTGAGAATCAGGGATGGGGTCTTTCGTTTGTTGATGATGTCAATTATGTTGACAACTCGTCTAGTATTGTCACCCGCTTGTCTGTGCGGAATAAAACCAGTTTGATCTCCATGGATGAGAGAGGGAAGGAATCTGGATAACCTAGAAGCCAAAATCTTAGTAAAGATTTTTAGATCACCATTTAGAAGGGCTATCGGTCTATAACTCGAACAGTCCAGTGGGTCCTTGCCCGGTTTCGGTAGTACAGTTATATGGGATGCCAATATAGAGGGGGGGATTGGCTTGCCCTTCATAAAATCATTAAAGAGCATTAGAAGATATGGGGAGAGCTCTGGTAAAAATGTTTTGTAATAGGAGTAGGGCAAACCGTCCGGGCCAGGAGCTTTAGAGGAGGGCAGCTGGGCAATAACTTTTGCAAGTTCCTCCTCTGTGATGGGACCATTAAGTTGCTCCAGATGTTCTGACGCAACCCTAGGAAGAGAAATCTGCGCTAGGAACGATTGTATGTTAGGACTCAGTGACTTACCCAATGAGGATTGGGCACAATGAACCGCTTGGTATAGCCTTGCATAGTAGGCCTCAAAACAGGAGGCAATTTGGGAGGGGTCATACCTCACCTTCCCGCTCTCATCTCTAACCGCTCCAGGAGAAGAGCGGGCCTGCATGTCCCTCAGTTTACGGGCCAGCAGTGTATCCGCCTTATTACCTTTATAGTAGTATTGTTGGCGAGTGCGTTGCATCCACCAGCTAACTTTACGTAGCTCCAGAGCCCGCAGCTTAGACCTGAGAAGGGTTTATTCACGCAAGAGACTCAGGGATGGTTTCGCTATGTATTTTGCCTCAGTAGACTTTAAGGCCTGTGTCACAAGTGTCCGTTGAAGGTTAGAGTCCTTCTTAAGGCGTGAGCCCAGGGCTATGCAATGTCCTCTAAATACCGTTTTATGTGCCTCCCAGAGCGTGGAGTTATGGGCTACGGAGCCCTTATTTTCTCTAAAGAAGGCTTTTAACGTTGCCGTCAGGGACAATTTGGAATCTGGGTGCTTCAGTAAGTACTCATTTAGTCTCCAATGACAAATTCTCACTGATTTGGGGGAGAAAGTCACATCCAGAGTGATTGGGGCATGGTCGGACCATGTAATTGGGTGTATCTCAGCAGAGATACTGCTCCTCAGGAGAGGAAGGTTAGTGAAGAGATAATCAATTCGAGTATGAGTACAGTGTGGGGGGGAGTAGAAAGAATATTGTCTCCCGGTAGGGTGGTGAATTCGCCAATTGTCATAAAGCTGGTATTTTCGAAGCAATTGCCTAAAATCTCTGGACTGTTTGGACACTTGCGCTGAGGGCTGGGAGCGATACAGAGTATGCCTGTCCCCAGAGGGAGAGAAAGTTAAGTTAAAATCTCCTCCCACTATCAAGAAGGTATGGGTGAACTCTTGAAGGCGGGAAAATACTTTACTGATAAAGTGAATTTGGTTGGCGTTAGGGGCATATATATTGCACAATGTGATGGATACGCCCTGCACCGTGCCATTCAAGATAATATATCGCCCTTCAGAATCTACGATAGAGCGGGACAGCATGAATTTGAGGGAGTCCTTTAAGAGGACAGCCACTCCGGCCGTTTTCTTGCCCGGTGATGAAGCAAGAATCTTCTGAGAATAGAGCTTGGAGGCAAAATTGAGGTTACCTGAATTGTCAAAGTGAGTCTCCTGCAGGAATACAATATCTGGGGCTAAGTGCTTGAACTCTCTCAGGGCCAGTTTTCTCTTCTTGTTAGAGTTTAGACCCCGTACATTAAATGATATTATCTTAACAGCCATAGGGAGTGTTAAATAAACAAGATGCCACATCCAAAATCAGCCCAACCTGCCCAAATCCAATAGATAGCCCGCTAGCCAGTATCCATAACCAAAATCTGTTCCTCTGCATGTCACATTCAAATGAAGGGAAAAAGGAAACAGGGTCACAAACCACCTCCATAACTTCAGGAAATGAAACCCAAAAACAAAGAGAACAACTTTTAAACCAGTTGGAGAATACTCGCCGGGCAGCGAGTAGGGAGGAGTCAGCATCCGCCGGTCCCGACCGTCTACTAAGTAGGGGTGGGGAACAAAGGCGCCTGGCCGATGCATGAGTCCACCTAGAGAGGTCATGGAGCTGGAGGACCAGGGAACTCCAATCGAAAAATCCCCTAAACAACAAGAGGGTGTCGACCAGCGTCGACCACAAATTGTATCGGGCCTCTAGAAAGGAGAGCAGGACCCCCCCAACAACAGCCGGTGGTGGGCCCGAACCCCCCCCCCAGGGCCACGGTGTATCCAGGTAATGTAGTAAAAGAGCTGAGACTTTCATATAGCAAGGCTGTGGGGCAAGACAGTTAAAAAAGCAACAGTATATCAAGTAGAAATCATAGGAAGATGTACCAGTATGAGGTCCTGAAAACCAATAATATAGGGCAAGACAGTGGTATAAACAGCAATATGTCATGTAGTAATCATAGTGAGATATACCCATACAAAGACCTGATATAGTGAAAAACCAGAATGAGTCCAGGTGTCGACAGCATTAGTCCAGGCCACCGCCAGGTGGCGATCTGCAATGTAGAGGTGTATATCCTATATGTAAGCCCTGTAAAAGGAGAGAACTTCAGAGAGTGACTTCAGCACTGTAAACAAGGATAATATCCCAAAAAAGGCACTTTGCAAACTAGCAGACCAATGTCTCAGTGGTGAGAAACAGAAGGACGGTCATGCGAGGGTGAAGAATCTTGGTGGTTGCCCCTGGATCTCTTTCGGGGAACCACCGTTTGCCAGGGTGGAGAGCGGGGCCGGAAGGATTCCTCTTGTTCCCAACCCGGAAGTTTAGGGCGAGGTATCCCCAAGTTACTGCAGAAGGATGGCAAATTCTCTGGAGAGCGCAGTGAGGCCGTTCTCCCTTCATGGCGAGCTGATAAGCTGAAGGGGAATCCCCATTTGTAAGGGATATGATGATCTCTGAGCATGGTTAGCAAAGGTTGAAGTAGGCGGCGTTGCTGTAGGGTGTGCCAGGATAGGTCTTGGTATAACTGCAAAGGTGCCCCATCAAATTCCAGGTTTCGCATATTCCTGGCAGTGGCCATGATCTCATCCTTCAGGTCAGCGTCCGCCAAATGACAGATAACATCCCGAGGTCTAGCCGCAGTCCCAGGTTGTCGGGAGGTGCGGAAGGCCCTGGAAATAAGCACTGCCCGGGAGGAGGAGCGGCCCAGGACCTGGGTAAAAAATGCTTGGAGGACCGGTTTTAGATCCGGGTCTCGGGTCGCCTCGGGGAGGCCGCGTACTCTTATGTTATTCCATCTAGATTTGTTATCCAGGTCATCAAATGAACGTTGGAGCTCTCTTATTTTCTGATCCCTATCCTCCACCTTGCGTGTGAGCGATGTAATATCCTCTTTGGCTAATTGTATAGATTCATCTAGATCATCCACCCTTCCAGCAAGGGAGTGTAGATCAGCACGCAGGGCCCCTATTTCAGCTCGGCAAGTTGCTTGTACATCCGCCACTAACCTCTGGAAGTCCTCCTTAGTCGGTAAGGATTTGAAGTACTGCTGCCATGGTGGATGAGGTAACTTTTCTGATAGGTGATGACCTCTATCCCTGCATATATATGGGTCTAGCCCAGGCTGTGATCCAGGTGGGACCTCTGCTAATTCCCCACGTGAAGATAGGGATCCAGTATGAGAAGGGGGGTCTAAGGTACAGGGGGGGGAACCATGTGCTGGTTGTATCCCGATCCCCTCCATGAGCTCAGTTTGCCTTGAGGCAGATACGTCTCTCCCCTGTGAAGCTGGCAGCCCGAGTCCCCTAGAGGCCTCCCGGGGGATTTGCGTAGGCTCTCTGGGTGGAGACACTGCAGGAGAGCTTATCTCCCCTGAGAGGAGCGTGGGACTCACCGGATCCACGGAGCGGGAGTCCAAGCTGTGAGGTGAGGGGGGGGGATTCCCCATCGTCTGTAGGGTGAGCGGTGAGCCGAGGCACCGTGTCGGCCGGGTCCCGCTGCCTGTCTCCCCGCTGCCACGTGTGCGGGGAGGGAGATGGCGCCTTCCCTGAGGCTGGTGAGGAGGCCGGGGAGGGATCGCCAATATGATCCCGAATAGAGGACTGATGTGTGTGCTGTTGCGGCACTGGAGTGGGGGGAAGCTTCCCCACTTTGGCTCGTTTCTGCTTGCCCATAGAAATTGTGGAATCTGCCCTGGATGCTGCGGATTGTGATTGGATGCTAGAGCAGACACAGATCACACGTCCATCTTGTTGGTCCGCCAGGCCACGCCCCCCCAAGAGTATACATTTTTAATGAATTGCCAAAAGATGAGGGAAATCATGGTGGATGTGTAATACTTATTGAATTATTTAATATTTCTAAACTATTTTAACCATGGTCATGAGTTTGGATCTATTCTACTTGTGATACTCATACTGAACAATTAAATCTGCAGTGTATGCTTTCTTTACTGTAAAACATTTGGTGGTGTACCTGATGGTTGATCAAAACACTGAGCAAAGCAAACGTTCACTTGATACTACAGGGCAAGTAACACTATCTGTTAATGCTGGGTGTTTTCCAAATACGGAACACTTCACCAGTAAAATAGAATAAATATAATAAAATTAAGGTTAAAATGCTTACCTTCAGCAGCTGGATAAGACGGTCAAGTTTTGGAACTATTTTTGGAGCAGGTTGTGGTTGTTTAGGAACAGGCTGAGGTTGTTTAGGAACAGGCTGTGGCTGCTTTGAAACTGTCTCTGTCTGTTTAGGAAATGACTGTGGCTCCTTAGGGACAGGTTTAGGTTCTGTTTCTGGAGCTTTTGGTTCTGTCTTTGGAACAGATTCTGGCACCTTTGGTGCAGGTGCAGCTGGTTCAACTGGAAAAAGATTGGAAAATTACATTTTTTACACATATATATATTTTACACATATTTTTATAAATATTTGTTCAATCATTATACTGGTAATAGAATCAGACCTTTTTTATCTACAGGTAAAGTAAAGCAGCAATTTAGAGACACCAACAGAAAAGCAAGAGAGATGTTTATTGCGGCTTTTTTTTACAAGCCTTGAACAGAACCAAAAACCACGTCTGTGCAAATATCCCTGAAGTGGCTCCATTCATATTGCAATTGGGTTAAAAGGTTACTCCAGTTGAACCAAAATCTTCTTATCAATCCCATATGATTACAAATTCAGAAGCTGTAAAAATCCCACAATCTTAAATTTAGTTGTTGTTCTTTCTATGTAGGTCATTGATAAGGAATGCCTTATGTTTTATAGAAAGGTTATATGCAATTCCATTTCATGTTCTGTTAAAATAAAACAGATAGTAAAGATAAAACAGTAGTACATACAAACTTTACAATGTGTCATTGAGTATGTCAACACAACTTTGTTTCAGAAAGCAGACAAAAATTGCATTTATCCTGTTCCCAACAAGACATAAAGCAACCATTAGGGCATACCTCCTGGATTTAATATTTATTAAATCCATGATAACATTATAGTATGTCACAAGAGCTACATCAAATATGGATATAGCAAATATATATACCTTAGGAAAACTTTAGTTTGTTAGTTTCAATAGTTTGTTTCTTGTGAACAACCTAGTGATGGACCTACACAAGAGTGGAAAATAAGAAGTGTTTTTTTTTTCTTTGTATGAATTTAGGCATTGCATAAGGCAATAAGTACTGAATATATTACAAACTGAATATGAAGACTTTACATGTGAACCTGAGATTTGCTGAATATCATGCCACTCTCTCCATACATTGATTGTTATGCTAAAAAAGCCTATTAGGCTCAACTAATATATATGATCCCAGCTAAACTCAGAAGTGAACATGGCAAATACTAAAGGAAAACAGGTTCATAAGTGTAAGAAACAAAATGTTGGGCAGAACATCTGTGTCATGGGTCCAGTGTGCTTGTATACAACTCCCCATCTAATTTCCTCTCATCTCTAAATTCAATAAGTAGGAGGGTCAATCAGATGTAACTACCTAAAGTTAAAAGAACAATAAATGCAAGATTACATTACCCAGCATCCCTGTGTTACAATGAAAACTATGAGTTCTACATGAGGAGGTGCAAAACCTACTAATAGTGAATGGAATACAATTGTCTGTCTGCAATCTGTTAACTGAAAACGAATAAGTAAAAATGGTCAGCTGCACAACTACAGCCAAACACAGCTCCACAATGAGATTGAGTTTAGGCTGTTCACAAAGCAAAGTGAATTTTAACTCTGCAAAGGATACTTCACTTAGTTTATTAAATGCAGTGAAAATTTATATTGCAAAGAATACTCAATCACATGCAAGGAAATTTAAAGATTTATGTGTGTAATTTAATAATTTTCAGATATTGCTGAAACTGAATAAAAATTAAATTAACTAAAATTACTGATGTGATTATTGTATAATATGCAATCATCTATACATTGAAGACCTCCATCCAACTAAGATTGACTCAGAACAATATGTTCTTTTTTTCACCAAGGTAGAAAATGTCATTTCTTTTCTTGCTTGTATTGCAATTAACCTTAATGTTCTGATATTATCTCACTGACTTTATTTAAGTTAAACAGGCCTTTTGGCATAATAGTACATGATCTTCATACACCCAGCACGGTTACACTGTTGTACAGGTTTAAGTTCACTTTGCTTCACTTCTATTATGTACTTAGGTGTCTTGGGTAATAACACGCTATTAAAAACATCTTGCCAAAATAAACACAGATAATATTCTTGCTATGTAATGTGGGAGTACTAATGTTACAAGAAGGGAAATGTTAGCAGGTTAATAGTGTATAAAATGAAAACCACAGCTGTCCACTTTAAATAGTATGATTTTGCTAAATACATGAATATAAAAAACTATCTATCTATCTATCTATCTATCTATCTATCTATCTATCTATC
>NC_092859.1:72164575-72182115 GCF_032062135.1 Pyxicephalus adspersus
AAGCTCCGCTGATTGCTCTGCTCCCTGATTGGCCGAGGAAAGGGAAATCCTGATGATGCTTGAGCTGTCATCAGGGTTACCTATTTCCCAGCCAATCACAGAGCAGTAGAGGTAATGAATGGAGATATGTATCTCCATTCAACTTCTATTGCCCTGTATTGCTTACGGTTACAGCTAATTGAAGGCACGTGCTTTCAATTAGCTGTGACTGCAAAGTTCCGGGAATCCCACAATGACATTATGATTCATAATGTCATTGTCGGATAACCTGTAAAAAATAAAAAAAGGACAAGTTAAAATAAAAACACATACAAATAAATTGATTTAAGATAATTTTTTTTTTTAAACTTTTTTTCCCGAATTTTTGCTGTCGAATCCCGTGTTTTTCGGGTCGGGTCTATCCGAATTTGAACAGCCATATTCGGGTCGAATATAGGGACAACCCGAATTTGAACATCAACACCAGTGAACTGTCTGTGAACCAAGTATTTTGTTGTTTAAAATTATGTACCCTAAAATCTTTAAATAGCCAGGAAAGAAGTTGAGCAAAGAGTAAAATACTGTACCTAAGGTTTAAAAAAAGTGGAGTTACTGTTTACAGCATAAGGTGGAAGTGTGACATTCCAATTCAAGACAGATCTTTTCCTGTGGCATACTGCATGGGCAAAATGGTACCAAAATGCAAGTAAGGATTTAAGGACAAAATGTTATTTTGTATTGTGATAAATATGTGAGATACCAGAGCTATAAATGGAGCTGTTAATGGAGCTATAAAGAAAACATGAGTAAATCAGAGATACACTGTGTCTTTTGAAAGCCCTAGAGGAGCTGTGACATGTTCTGTATGTGTAATACATGTCACAGCTCCTCTAGGGCTGCGGGAGTGATCAGGGTAGCAGGGCTGTCAGCATAGAAGTGTGACATTCCAATTCAAGACAGATCTTTTCCTGTGGCATACTGCTACTTGCTCAACAAGACATTGATAACATGCTTTGTGGGTATAAAATCTATAAAATCTAATTTTTGACTGTGAATTAGTATGAATAGTTTTTTTTGTTAATGAATGTTCTTGTTTTTCGATTTACTCTTACTCTGTGGAAAAAAAAATTAGTTAGTGTTAGCTTTGGCACTGTGTTAGGCATCCCTACCTGTCTGATCGCTAACTTCACCTGTCAAAATTGCAGAGCTATTTATACTAATGTCTTTGTCTTCTGTTGTATTGTAAAATATTTCTAAAACTTTCAATACTAATTTACATAAAAAAATTGCAGAGCTCACCATGCACATTCATGGTTTGGCCAATTTAACTGACTCCCAGTAAATGTTTACCTTGCCAACCACTTTGAAATGTGTTCACTAGGATTTGTACTTATGTTAGAAGAAATAATAAAAATAGTTAAAAAGCAGAAAAACAAGTCATATTCTAACTTAAATCTCTTCCCTACTATGCTGTTTTTCCATTGATACAGTACAGTTAGTGGATATTGTCATGGTAGTAATAGGACTATGTTACTGGCAGGTCATCAGGTGAAAAAAAATGTTAAAAAGTATGCAAATGCAGCCATCACACCTGAGGGATCTTAAATCCCCAATGCTTTTGCAATTTGTTTTTTTTTTTTTTTTATGAGGCCAGTTGTGGTATTTTTATATGTCAGTGTAGTATGTTCCATAAACTTTAAACACAAGATCAAATTAAAGACACCAACTGCTCTCATATTTTTATTGAATGAATGATTAAAAAGGAACATCAAATTAGGTTACACTGTGATGAACAGTTGAACTCAAAGAATCTTTTCCTACAAGAGAAAACAAATTACATGTTATTGACCAACGACATCCAGATATAGCCCCCATGTTTCTCTACACCTAGTTAATAATCCAAAGCATGTTATAACCAACACATCTTGGTATGCTCCTAAAAATGTAATAAATATATCCAGATTTCATAGTTCCGTAAGATGATGTAAAATAAAATGGTGAAAAAAGGAAATAGAAACAAATTTATTGGGGTTTATTAGGGTTGGAAGTCTCTATAACTAGCTTTATTTATTCTATGTGGACAATTATTACTATACATTTGTTGTTTTTGGCTTCCCCGGGGGAGATAGACATACAGCATACATATTTTGTGAAGTATGGTGACATATATGATGACAGGACACATATATATTCAAAGTACTCAAACTTTTAGAAGGAACAATTCCTGATGAAATGCAAAACTGAAATGATTGTGTTCCTCTTTTTGGACTCTCTTATTGTGGTGATCAGTAATACTCTGTCTAGTATTCAAACTATTTTTATAGTTGTTGTTCTTTCTATGTAGGTCATTGATAAGGAATGCCTTATGTTTTATAGAAAGGTTATATGCAATTCCATTTCATGTTCTGTTAAAATAAAACAGATAGTAAAGATTGGGATTTTGTGTGAAGACAGAGATATGGCATTTCCACTCTGCTACAATGAATAATGTACTATATATAGTACAATAATATACTGGTATGTATTCAATACTTACAATTATCTGACCTATCCTTATGTCTCTAAGCCACAATGTGGACTGGTCTGGTTTCTGCAAGGCTCAAGTCACTCTGTGAAGGTAATAATTTGTACCATTTATAGCAAATACTGAAAGTCAATAAAGCTCATAGATGTAATTCACATATAAATTAACCTTACCAAAACACGGTCCAAAATTTCACCTCCAAGACTCTAGTTTAAAAATATAATAAAATTAAAAAAAATTCTTGAGTAAGTGAATGGTGAATGCATCAAGGAGGCCTAAAACTGTAATCCATAATTTGTAGTCATAATACCCACCAAATTAAACCATCTCTATTTATCACTGTAATGCAATGCAGGCTGCAAAATTTAAGAATATAAAAAGGTAACTGGTTACATTACCATTTGATCACAGCTTGTGTATTGTATGACATTACTTTCATTTATAGAATCAGTTGTTAAAATTGACCATTATCTGATGTTCCTCTATAACAAGAGCAAAGCAGGATTCTATAGGTTGTGGTTGTTTAGTATACTCACTATACACTTATGTAGTGTTAGATAGTGTTAAACCATTTCATATTTTATATAGACACGTTTTAAAGAAAACATGCTTACCACTACATCCATTACAACCGAAGGAAGATCTTTCTAAATAGTAAAAACAAATGTACAAAGTCACTGGTCAAATGACAATAATAAAAAAAAAATTACCATTGATACAGAAAAATGTAAATGTAAAAAAATTAAAATTTTACAACTGGCTTTTAATTTGCGTAACCACTATGGCACCTGTTTTAAATGTTTCCACCCACATATTCACACATTTTATACATTTTGCATATTGGATTCAATAAGCAAATACATGTTTAATGAGTAAATGAGTCACACATTTTCTTATTGAACCAAAAGTGAAAAATGTCTAGATTTTGGATAAAAATTAGGTGAATCTTTGGTGAAATCATTTATAAATAGACATCTATGCAATAGTATTTTTATGTTAAATACCATAATGAATAATGTAAATAAGGGAAACCTTTGTTACCTTTGAATGCCCAATCATGTGTGAGGAATTGGCTAACTGAACAAAACACATTCATTTTAGGATTTGAACCTCAGTGGCATAACTGGGGGGCGGGGAGCACCTTAGGATGGCAGCCATTCTCAGCCAGGGTTCTGCGAAAACCTAGGGTTCTCCAGAGATAGCAAGGGGTTCCTTGCACGGTTCCTGCATAGTTCTTGAGCTAACACCATGGGGCAGAACCAATAGCATGAAACCAGATATCATTTTCGTTGCCTTTAAGTGTGACATTCAGACTGCTATGGGGAAGGTTTTTTCAAGTGACCACTAATGTAGCAGAGTTTTCTTTCTGACATCCAATGCATTGGTTTTAGCAGGAGTTTACTGAGAACTGGGGATCATTTCAGGGGTTCCTCTGGAGTAAAGGTTGAGAGGGGTTACCTAGGGGCTACTGCGGCCAACAATAAATAAACACCTCGTCAAATTAGAGTTTCCACCTTAGCTGATTGGGTTGCTGGTAACTTGCCTAAGATTCTGTCAGTAATATATCTGTCAATATCCAGCTGCAGTTCTCTACTTCAATAATGTCTGATCATACTTCTCTGAACACCACTAATGCCAGTAAATAAGGAGCTTATTCTACTTTTGAGCATCCCTGTGTGAAAAAGTTCTTTGCTTTCAAATGAAAAGGAGGAGTAGGGGAAGTAACTATTTATATGCACTAATAGTACATTTGCATCAATTTGTAAGTAAACTATAAATAAGGTTGACTTGAAATTTCTTGAACCCTTGTGAAGTTAAACTTGATGTTGCTTGCCTACTAAATTTTTCAATTCATACTTTGGAATGCAGTACTCTACCATATACACTACCATATTCTAAACACTTGTAGTGTATCATAGTAATATGACTACTGAAAATGGTAAAAAAGGGTTGTATGCAGTACAAGGTAGTTTGCCTAGCAAACAGTGTAGAAATCTAAGTCCTGTACATGGTGCTGCTATTAAGCCTATACACTGTTGTTCATTGTGATTTTAAAAGAGTAGCAAACATTTAATTTTGTGTGATGTGGTGTGCTAAGCTACTAATTAAAATTAAGGGTCTGCCAATCACAATAAAAAAGCAACACACAAACTGGAGTATTTCTTTTGTAAAAGTTAATAAATTACATTCAGTGCAATGTAATTTTGTACAGTTTTTGGATGATATGGCAGATTTGTGAATTATATGGCATTCCAGTCTTTCTTACCAAAACATTGGTGACACAGGCTAGGATGTTATTCTAAATAAAAAAATAGAAGGGATATTGATTACTATACAAAAAACTCAGTAAATCACAGTAAATATGTATGCTAAATTTTAAAACATTGCTAAATTAAGTTTAATTTCATTACTTTTTAGCATTTGGAAAGAAATATAAAACAATGTGAGCTACACTGTGTTTTATCTTCTCCAGGTGATCAAATAGATGTATTAAAGTAAAAGATGTACAAATTATGTGCTTATGACATCATGCCACAATGTGGACCCATTGTTGTTGTTATTGAGGTAGCAGTTTTCCCATTGTAGAGATCCGATACACCCCTCTGAGCCAGGGTCTTCTTATCAGCAGGTAGCATGAGCATTGCTGAATGCAGAGCTATAGGTCTGACTCAAAGAGCCTAATTTATTAAAGGTGCTCCAAAACTGGGGGATCCAGCAAACCTGGAATGGATATCTTAAAAATCATTTGCTATTAGCAAATGTATTCACTCCTAGACCAGATCCATTCCAGTTTGGCAAGATCTCAAAGGTTCTACCCTATTAGCCTATCTTCTCCAGTCTTGGAATAAATCAAGCCCTTTTTGAGTAGAAAGAGCTTCTAGGGTATTTTGTAAATATCACATTATTAACCTTTTTGCCTTTTTTCATGTTTCCTAAGGCAACGTCAAGCTACTAATGTCTTTTAGACAATATCCTACAAATGACATAAACTGATTACCAATATTTTCACTCCATAGATTTAAGCAGGGTTTCCTACAAAGTTAAAGCAGACGACCCTTTTATATGAAGTAAAAATTGAATTTATTCTTTTTAGATGCAACACATTTTATTGGCAATCTACCAGATGTTGGTAGGGGTGTACAGAGATACCCAGAATACTTTTTGGACTGCTCAATCTGTTTGTCTTTGAAACAAGTTTTAATGCTAAAGATGATGTTAATGACTAAAGCACAGCACTTTCTTTCTGTAGCGTGTAGTCCTCATTATGAAAACACAGTTGATAATTTTGTACTGCAATATACATGTAATATTTGTATTTACCATAAAATCAAACAATACTACAGCAACTTCATCAGCAATTTGCTCACAATTTTCAATTGTAGGCACCTGAAAAGAAAACAGAACAGGTTATCTGCAAGAAAAATTTATATTAATATTTGGATACAAAACTGATGGGGATGTTACATATCACTCCAGAGTGTCACTACTCATATTTGTTTTTTGCCATCATTTTCTATTCCATTCTATTTTCAGTTGCTTTTTGACAGGTATACACAAATCAACTCCATGCAAAATTTTTATCAAGCTTTGAGCCATGTGACTGGCCACTTTCTGTCTGAACTCCCTTTAGCCTATAATCCCCATGTAGAGCTTCAAGCTACAGGAACACAGATAACACTAATAGTGAGTGGACTTTACTAGATGTGGAGTTATGCTTATTTACCTAACCATTCTAATTATCTTTCCTGTGTTATGCAGCATGAATTATTAGACAGAGTAGCAATGAACTCCCTTTGAGACACAGGGCCTGATTTATTTTAGCTCTCCATGGCTGGAGAAAATAAACTTTTATTATGCACTTTTGTCATAAGGCATCTATATGTAATTGATATCAGGAGACTAACTACAAGCTGGCTACCCGCTGGTACAGGACACCTGATTGGCTTGCCAAGCTCTTTCCACATACTGACAGCATTTGCTGGAGATGTGGTGTAGCTCAGGGCACGCTTCTTCATATTTTTTTTGGAGTGCCCCAAATTGCAATTTTATTGAAACTCAGTGGCTGAAATTATCCTTAAACTTATGGATGTTGATATCAAACCAGCCCTGACGCTTCTTCATGTCTCTGACTTCTCGCGCAAGGTATACAAGAATTCCCTTTTTAGACATCTACGCTGCTAAAGCGTGTATACCTGCTTGCTGGTGGAGCACCTCTCCCCCAACTGTAAGTCACTGGTTGAGAAGGGTAACTGATATCTATCATATGGAAGATATGATATCCACTGATCTTGACGCTTCCAAGAGAGCGTACAAATTTACCCAGACTTGGTACCACTGGATACATTTCTCTACATCAGTGGAATATAATGGGCTTAATGGGGTTGCAACCCTCTCAGCCCGCTTCATTACATTCTTCTGCTAACTAAATGGTATACTTTTGGTGGTTATTGTATTGAATGTTAGTAGATATATATAACTGATCGGATTTGCCCCCCCCCCCCTTTCTATATACCCTTCCTTTGTTTTACAAAAAAAGAAAAATGAAAATACTCAGGTTCCACTTTGTTATACACGATCCTGTTTATGGTTAAATTATTGCACTTTACATGTATATTTGGTTGTATAACTTTTACCCATACTGTATGATTGTTTTATTTTTTGGTATGAACCTTGATGATTTTTCACAATAAAAATTATTTGGAAACAAAAAGATACACTTTTATTAGTGAACATGGATGATCCAAGTCATTTGCTATTTGTTATCAAATTGTTGCAATCCTGGGCTAGATCCATTCCAGGTGTGCTGGATCACCTAGGTTCACTGATAAAAGTGTATCCTTTCCAGCCTTGGAGAGCTTTAATAAATCAGACCCACAGTCTGAAAGCTTTATAGGTTATGAAGGGGTTCATAGTACATGAAGCTGAACTAGTAGAGATATAAAGCACCAAAACGTAAACCTAAAAGTTTGCACAAAAAGTGTACTAACAACATAATGATTATTATTGTGTGTATTTATATGTTTTTTTTATGTTTTTACCACTCTAATTCCAAGCAAACTGTCCAGAGTACAGCCAACAGCTTCCTGAAAAACAAAAAAAAAATTAGGGTAAAAATGCATAATACTTTTTTTGTACTTATAATGTCTGTTTGCTTTTTCAAATATAGATGATATAAGTATGTAGTGCTCTGTAAACAAGGACAATAAATATTTAATACATCTACACCAGCTGCTGACCCCTGCTTTGGCCCTCGTTTGCAAGTGTGACAACCGCTTTAGCATCTACTTTTTAATTCAGCATTAACTTAGTGGATTCTGCTGTATACCTGCCGAGTTCACAATGGGAAGTACACATGTCTTACAGGTTTTTGTCAAACAATTAGCAAGCCTCCAGGGTGGTAAGATGGCTTTGGTTGTGGTTACAATTCTAACTTGGGGATAAGAGAAAAAGTAAAGAAAAAGTAGGCTTTTAAAGTGGCACGTAGAATTAAAAATACCACTTTATTTTAATCCAAAACAATTCATTTGAACAGAAAATCATCAAATACAAAAACATATATATTACAATATATATTGCTGCACCTATACAAGTACAATATATACTCATTTCAAAAGGTACTTTATTCTATAATCATAAATCTCCTTTTTCCAACGCATTTCACCACAAAGGGCTTCCTGAGGGGATTCATAGAAAAGTAGAAACAAACTTAAATGAGATGATATATAATTTTCTACATCATAACGATAATTAAAATTGAGACAGACTCCATACCCCCTAATCAAGAGACAATTACGTCGATTCCAACTAGACGGCCAAAGTCAATGTTTTTTCCAACATTATCATCTTTTCCCCACATTCCCACGTTTGGTAATGTTTGTAATTTTTTGACAACAATATGCATAATTATTTTTACACCAAACACCCTATAATGCTAATGTTTTTTTCACAACCCAAGATACACAACAATTTAAAAAATCCTCCGGGGGGACCTAATATATCTGGTGTGGGATCCATTGCATCTAATGCCAGCGATGTAGTTGATACCTATCTTCGACCATTTGTTGAAAATCTTCCATCATATCTTAAGGATACCTTGGACTTACTTAGATTTTTGTCCCAATTACAATTCCCCCCCCAGTGCAATACCTTTTACTATCGACGCTGAAGCACTGTACAGTAGTATTCCTCATCAAAAAGGTCTTGAAGTCATCCGTACAGCGTTAGATTTAGCCTATCCCATCAACTTACCTTTTAATTAATTCATCTGTTCTATTCTGAAATACACACTTACCAGAAACATCTTTGTATTTAATGACAAACACTACCTCCAAACGCAGGGTGTAGCAATGGGTACATGATGTGCCCCATCCTATTCAAACATCTATTTAGGTGATTCGGAAAATAAACTGTTTACTGATCCAAGGATGTGCACTTACAAACCATCAAATCTAATGTTTAAAAGATATATTGATTACATTTTCTTAATTTGGACTGGATCAGATGTCTTGCTACAAGATTTCTTTAAAGACTTACAACAAAATGAATACAATTTAAAATTTACCATGCTTTATGATGAAAAACAAGTATCGCTTTTGGATACTTGGATTAAAACCACAGACAGCGGGGATAGAAATACCACACTATTACTAGCATTACAGAACCGAGTTTTGGCTGGGCTACAGTAAGAAACTTCTTTAAAAAAGCATACAACCAAGTTCTCTCGAGAGATCACAATTCTCTGCCCATTCAGAAGAATCACCCCTCATCTGAAACTAAAGAAAGGGTCATCACAACATACAACAATCAACATACAGAAGTACAGCAAATTTTACAGCAAAAACATTGGGGATCCTTCTTAGTGATCAGAGAACATCCAATTTTCATCCAAATATTACTTATAGGAAACCTCCTTCTTTGGAGGATGTCCTAGTACATAGCCACCATGTAGAACCAACAGGGAGCCTCCTCAAAACCTTGAGCCCGGGCACTGTGAGATGTGGAAAATGCTCGCAGTGCCCTTGGCTCAATGAACCGAGGTGTTTCCTGCTTCCAAATAAAAAATAGCATACAGTCAAACATCATGTAGACCAGGGGTCTATTACAGAATTCTCCAATGCACACAGAGGAGAGGGATTTCCCTTCAGGGGGCATTCCCTGGTGGTGGGCGGAGCCATTAGGGCAGGACCCGGCCTAGTGTGCTCCCACCCACCCCTGAAATGGCCTAGTGGCCATAAAAGTTTGCCGACCCCTGATGTAGACTGTACTACATCTGCTGGTAAATACCTAATTACATGCGTATGCAGGGGTTTCTACGTAGGAAAAACTAAAAGAGAACTCAAAAAAGCATGTATGAACATACAAGAAAGATGACCACTCCTGTCAGCCTTCATGTTGGCATGGTACATAATTTTGACACCATAGTTCTATCATTCTTTGTACTGGAAAGAATACTTCCCGATCCCAGGGGAGAAAACATTGATGCAGCCCTTCATAGAGTAGCAATTAGATGGATTCAAACCTTAGATGCTTTAGTACCTCCAGGTCTAAACAATGTATTATCTTTTAAACCATTTCTACTTTTAACCGCCATTTTAGTTAGTGGTTTGCAAGTGCTCCAGGTCAATTTACTTTAGCAAATTTTGTTATTGCTTATTTGTGACATTTCCTTGCTACTTATTATTCCATGGTCACCTGTTAGTGTATTATAACAAAGTGGGCAAAGCATCTTTTAGAATTTCACCAATGTGTGGAAATTTTGAAAACACACAGAGCCACATTACATTTGACACACATATATCTAGACTCCCAAAGATTAGGTCTCAGGGATGCTGTAGGGATAAGTAGGAGGTAGTAGGAAGAAGGGCAGGCAGTGTAGCAAGTTGTTGATTTTTATAACTTTTTGATTGGCCTAAAACAATGTATCTAGGGGGAATACTGCTTCCAAGGTCACTTCTGTAATGTGTATTTATGTTAACTTGTCACTAGGGGGCAGTATGAGACTATAGTTTCCATACCGAGGGCAGTCAGCTGACAGAATGATCAAAGCATTCCAAGCAATATGAGTAAACCCCACTGGGGCCTATTTGCACAGCTTTTCTCACACAAGATAACTCAGCTGGGGCACACAAAAGATTAAGGGAGATTCCTAATCATTATTCCTTCTACAATCTCATACTACATAATATTTTTTCATTACGTTTAGAATTAACTTTTCATTGGTTCAAGCTAAGCAAGATTTTCCTCTTTTTCACTATTTATTTCAACTTTCTCTTAATTTTTTGGTTTACTCTTTTGATTTAGTTAACTGTTTCAATATGTATTCTGTAATATTCACGTGTATAGTTACGTACCACATACTATGTTTCATTTTTGGCATGTTTCAATACTGTAAAAGCATTTTGTTTGCATTAAGTAGAATTATTTACCTGCACCTTTAAAATGGCAAATAAATTCCCTTGAGTTCTCTGATAACACATTTAATTGTAGTGATTTTTTTCCTCAATCTTGATTCTTTTTCCATGCACCTACAGGGGACGGGAGGAACCATAATGGAGGTAAGCCATATATGTGGCGTTTACTGCCCCCTCATCCCCCGTTTGGGCACGGGATACTTATTCCCTTTGGTCCAGGACCCAATTGTGTGGATGGAGGAATTTTTCTCCCCTCCCCGCATATCGGGTGAGATGCATGGAATCAAATAAACTACAGTAAGGATAGATCTTTTGATATTCTTTCTTGACACTTTTTGCATCTTTTACTAATTCATATATTTTCATTTCATTTGATAATATCTTTATATTAAAATTGCTTTGCATTCAAACCAGCAATTTTCATAGCTACATTTTCACTAAGCACCCTTATTTACACTGTGAGGGAGTTGTATTCCCCACATATATTATCGGGGATTGATCCTCGTAGTTAGAAATTGCCCTAGATCAAAAAATAGGGCAGATTTTTTCTGAAATAACTTTCATAACTGTTTTGGATTATAATAAAGTAGTATTTTTAATTCTATGTGCTACCTTAAAAGCCTACTCTTTTCTTTACTTTTTCTCTTATCTCCAAGTTAGAATTGTACCCATACTAGGGGGGGCACTAATCAAGATTTTGATACCCGCTTTCATACATAGAAGTCCCTTACGCTTACTTTTGTTTCAATTTTGGTTGTGGTTAGAAAACAAACAGAGAAAGAAAGAAAGCAGAATTATTTCTCTGGGAACTCTTTGTTTAGATGCCATTGGCCCTGGCCCTGCCAAAATAAATTTGGTTTGCGTAATTTTCCAATAAATAATCTGTTTACCTAGCAAAATGGGTTTATCCTTTAAGAGATATTTTATTCTATTGGTGAAAGAGGTGAAGCTCTACTGACTTAAACCATCTGACTATGTCCAAGCAAAAACTTATTTCCCTTATATGTGACTGAGATTGAAAAAAAGTATTTCTTTGCATGTTTGAATGTTTGAAATCAGCAGAGCCTTATCTGATTCACAAAGGTATAAAAAATATTACTTGCAGAGTATAGTATATTACCCTTTAACATTACATTCCAAGTAACATTATGATACTTAACCCTATACCATTTCTGTAAAGTACCTAACTTGCTATTGTTTAGGCTGGAGAGGAAACACTTTCATCAGTAAACCTGGGTGGTCCAGCAAACCCAGAAGGGGTCTCTTAAAAGTATTTTGCTATTTGATAGCAAATGTTTCCAATCATGTACCAAATCCTTTCCAGGTTTGCTGAATTACCCAGTTTCACTGATCTAAATGTATCCTCACAAGCCTTGTATAGCTTTAATAAATTAGGCCCTTATGACTTCTTACATTTTGTAGCAATGAAGACATATAATCACATCAGACTACTATATGGCCAATTTAAAAAAAAACATTTTTTCATATATCTAGTATATGTTGAAAGGAACCAAAAAGCTCTTCTCCCTAACAATTCTCAAACAATGTATTTGTTTAATGCACATAAACATTTGTTATGTGATTTATCAAAGACCAAAACTTTAGCTGAATTAATACAATTTAACTTTTAATATTTTTACAAAAACATAATACAATTTCACTTACAATGAACATTACACCATGTGATTTAGTAAGTTATATCTTTATATTTTTGAAAAGTACATTACTTACCAGCAATGTGTTAACTTCATTTAGAAAATCCAGAAACAGTTGTTGATTTTGGGTTGTCTAAAAAGGAACAAAATCAAAACTCATATAGTAAATGCAAACATTTTCCTACAATAATTGGAAATACCAGACATTTATAAAGCCTTAAAATGTTAGTTCCATACTCTAATTATTAAAAAAAGTCAAAATAGTAATAACAATATTATATATATAAAAAGCTACAGTGGTATTGGCTAAACATATTTGCTGTGGATTTCCAAAGTGTTGGTATTCTATTGCCTGTTTATAAATGCTGTTTCCTTGCATATCACAAAACAGTTCTTTTACACCACAATCTGTCTTCTGTCTGAGCATAAAAACAAATATTCTGACCTTTGCAAGCTGATATTTGCACAAAAGATTTCCCAGCTGCTGAAGAAATTGTGGTGCATCTTTCTAAAACAAAAGAAAACATATTAAAAAAAAAAGAAAACATATATTATATTATATTAGTGAAATATATATATATATATATATATATATATATAAAGCATTCAGTGAAGAAGTAAAAAATGTATTTTTTACATAGATTTGTATAAAATAAATAAAAACAAATCTCAAGTCTGAAGCTTTAGGAAAGATAAGAAGAAAAAAATCAATTAGATAAATGTGTGAATCTAGGGTGAACACAAAACACACTAATAAGTAGATCGCTTAAACTTTTCTCAATATTGCATATTTTTGATTTAAAATACAAACTCCTTCTAGTTTATGTATACAATCAGTAAATACTTTTTATTCCAAAGCTTAATACATCATTTGTACAGGTATATATCTGCCCTTACCTGAAAAAGCTGTATAAGGCAAGTATTTTGTACAGTGGCAACTGAAAAGTCTAAGGCCGAAAAGGAAATAAATAGAAATAATATTAAAATATTTGTATAGGATATTACTTTACAATCTTTATAACATGTTCTAATAAAATACGTTTTTGGAATTATCATTACTAACTATTCAAAATCAGCAAAAGCAAAGCAGAATACCACTGAATTTAATATAAGTTACAGTTTTCCTTATTTTTTGATTTTTTGTAATTACCAAGATTGCTGGTCAAAGTCAGCAGCAAAAACGCCACAGCGAGCTTCATATTAGACCTCTATTGCTTGAAAGCAGTCACACAAAAAGGATGACAATAAAGGCAGCTTTGAGTTACATGTCTTTATAGATCTATTTATAATAGGATTAAGTGTTTGGATTTTACAGTCTTTCACATGGCTTTGAGAATAAAATAAAGGTTAATCTTCTTTCCAATCTCTAGTTTACCTTCTTTTATTTATATTGTATGTGTGAGCTGTGAAACCATATTATTTACTAGGCACAAGCTGAATAAAGGATAGATGTTTAATGTTCCTTAATGTTTCACCTTCCAGGATTTGTAATGGATATGAGTTTGACAGATCATTGTTGTAAGAAGATTGGGGTGTGTACACACTTTTTTTTCATAGTAATGTATACTGAAAATGGTCACCTTGTATTGCTCAGTGTCAAGTTGACATCCCTTAACGAAAAGTCCTCAGAGTAACATTTCTTTTTTTTACATACACTACCTTCCCTTTTTTGTTTTGTGCTAATTTGTACTCTGCCAGTAAAATATTTTTTATGGTCTCCCTACAACTGATGTAGACTTAACCTGGTTGCAGGTCCCAGCCCTATCTGTAGATGTGAGGTCACATGTCTATTTTTATAATCAAGAAACTGCTTTCTGTGGAATGGGCAGAATTGCAACACAATTTCTGAATTATGATGGGGACACATGACCCCTAAACAACAGCTGGTGATGTATTTTCCCTCTATTTTCAGTCTTTGATATTATATTCTGTACTTCAATATTATGGGTTTTTCCCAGTTGGGAAGTACAGTTGACTACTGGCTAGAATTGTAAATTCATAGTTCTTGGGTGATGGGTTCAGTCTTTACCATAGATAGTTTTATAATAAAGTTTATGTTCTTTTAGTTGATTCAGCCTGTTTTGTCACCCCATTCAAACAGGTTAATATGATATAATGGAACTATGGTAAAAACAAGCTTGACTTATGTTCAGTCCGATTTTAGAATGGTTTTCTAGTTTTGTGTAATTCCCATTGTGGTTGAGTTACTAAAGGAATATAGGCTATTTATTTAGGTTAGTGAATTTAAGTAAGTTGAAGCTCTGCTGGCTTTAACTATTTAAATTATGTTTTTTGGTTGTTNGCTTAAACTTTTCTCAATATTGCATATTTTTGATTTAAAATACAAACTCCTTCTAGTTTATGTATACAATCAGTAAATACTTTTTATTCCAAAGCTTAATACATCATTTGTACAGGTATATATCTGCCCTTACCTGAAAAAGCTGTATAAGGCAAGTATTTTGTACAGTGGCAACTGAAAAGTCTAAGGCCGAAAAGGAAATAAATAGAAATAATATTAAAATATTTGTATAGGATATTACTTTACAATCTTTATAACATGTTCTAATAAAATACGTTTTTGGAATTATCATTACTAACTATTCAAAATCAGCAAAAGCAAAGCAGAATACCACTGAATTTAATATAAGTTACAGTTTTCCTTATTTTTTGATTTTTTGTAATTACCAAGATTGCTGGTCAAAGTCAGCAGCAAAAACGCCACAGCGAGCTTCATATTAGACCTCTATTGCTTGAAAGCAGTCACACAAAAAGGATGACAATAAAGGCAGCTTTGAGTTACATGTCTTAATAGATCTATTTATAATAGGATTAAGTGTTTGGATTTTACAGTCTTTCACATGGCTTTGAGAATAAAATAAAGGTTAATCTTCTTTCCAATCTCTAGTTTACCTTCTTTTATTTATATTGTATGTGTGAGCTGTGAAACCATATTATTTACTAGGCACAAGCTGAATAAAGGATAGATGTTTAATGTTCCTTAATGTTTCACCTTCCAGGATTTGTAATGGATATGAGTTTGACAGATCATTGTTGTAAGAAGATTGGGGTGTGTACACACTTTTTTTTCATAGTAATGTATACTGAAAATGGTCACCTTGTATTGCTCAGTGTCAAGTTGACATCCCTTAACGAAAAGTCCTCAGAGTAACATTTCTTTTTTTTACATACACTACCTTCCCTTTTTTGTTTTGTGCTAATTTGTACTCTGCCAGTAAAATATTTTTTATGGTCTCCCTACAACTGATGTAGACTTAACCTGGTTGCAGGTCCCAGCCCTATCTGTAGATGTGAGGTCACATGTCTATTTTTATAATCAAGAAACTGCTTTCTGTGGAATGGGCAGAATTGCAACACAATTTCTGAATTATGATGGGGACACATGACCCCTAAACAACAGCTGGTGATGTATTTTCCCTCTATTTTCAGTCTTTGATATTATATTCTGTACTTCAATATTATGGGTTTTTCCCAGTTGGGAAGTACAGTTGACTACTGGCTAGAATTGTAAATTCATAGTTCTTGGGTGATGGGTTCAGTCTTTACCATAGATAGTTTTATAATAAAGTTTATGTTCTTTTAGTTGATTCAGCCTGTTTTGTCACCCCATTCAAACAGGTTAATATGATATAATGGAACTATGGTAAAAACAAGCTTGACTTATGTTCAGTCTGATTTTAGAATGGTTTTCTAGTTTTGTGTAATTCCCATTGTGGTTGAGTTACTAAAGGAATATAGGCTATTTATTTAGGTTAGTGAATTTAAGTAAGTTGAAGCTCTGCTGGCTTTAACTATTTAAATTATGTTTTTTGGTTGTTGTTTTTTTTTTGTTTACATTGTTTATGATTGGATTTTTCAATTCAATTACTAAGCTTGCAGAATGATAATTCCCTTTGCTAAATTAGTAAAGTATTCTGGTGAATCAGCCCCATTGACAGCAGAGGATTAGAAGGCAGGACACATGAGTTTAGTTCTCACAATGGGGAGTTATTCAGACATTTGTAATGTTTAGATTTACCTTTTTATAAAAAGAGGTAGAGGTAGAGTATCGACTTTTGGTGGGACAAAATAAAGATATCCCATACAGTTTTCTGTTTTCAGAGAACATGCTACCCACACCAGAGAATAAAGATTCAATTTCTTCATGTTGTTTGACAGTGTGATTTTAATAATAACCCAATTTATGTGATTGCTGTATTTCAACTTTAACAGACCTAGTTTACTTGGGATATTTTACAAAATCAATGTTTGTAAAGGTTCACAGGTCCAGCAGAAAGTGGTTTTGGTGGACAAGAACCTCCGGGACTCTCTAGGACTTCTTTAGCTGTGCTGTCTGTAAAGCATCTCAGATCATGTAAATGGAAAACTTGGAAAAGATCCATGTAAATGAAGAACAGGAATCACTGACAGGATCTAATATGCTACCCTCAAAAACATTGTAGGGGACGTATTTTAAGAATCTCTATTTCCCTTACTTTGTAATCATGCTTTAAAATGTAACATGCCAGCTATTAAATATAGCACTATCCTTCAATTCTTTAAAACTTTACTAATATTAACATCAGTCTCACAAAACAGGTCAAAAAAACAAGGAAGCAAGCAATCATGATGAACATCAGTTTATTATACTGGTAGTAATCAATAATTTGAATAAACCAGTAATTCAGCATTCATTTCACTTTAGGACTGTTAACTAAAAAAACAAAACAAAAGCTCAATAAACAACAGTTGAAAAGGTGGTAAATTAATATAATTAAATGTTTTGGGATTTACTCAAATAATAGCAAAATAAACCATTTACTCACATTGAGAAGAGTAGTCTCTATACTAGCAAAGGGAGTGAAAGACCACTAGGTTTTCCTCCTTGAACTTTACCCTTACCACCCTAATTCAAACATTATAAAAAATGTTAGCATGAACTTCATATTTTCCATAATTAAATGTTTACTA